>NW_017022269.1:0-210 GCF_001483705.2 Eufriesea mexicana | reverse complement strand
ACAGCTTGGTGAATAGATCGCATAACGCCTTCAATCCAATGGCAAATACAGCCATCTACTTGCTGGAGAATAGGTCTATTCAAAACCTATAGCATGTTATAGCTTGGTGAATAGATCGCCTAACGACTTCAATCCAATGGCAAGTATAGCCATCTACTTGCCAGATAATATGTCCATTCAAAATCTATATCCTTCTACAGCTTGGTGAAT
>NW_017022268.1:0-210 GCF_001483705.2 Eufriesea mexicana | reverse complement strand
ATATTCCTCTTTTATGAAATTTATTCTTTTTATATTTAGGGGCACGCTAATGTTTCTGAATTTTTCTATTCATTCACTTTGTAATTAATTACGATCATTTAATTTTGTATTTCTGTTTGCATATTCCTCTTTTATGAAATTTATTCTTTTTATACTTAGGGGTAGACTAATGTTATATCAATTTCGTTTTTTATTGTTTGATTTAATATC
>NW_017022267.1:0-210 GCF_001483705.2 Eufriesea mexicana | reverse complement strand
ATGAATGTATGGATGTATATATGTACGGATGTATGGATTTATAGATGTATGGTTGTGTGGTTGTATGAATGTATGGATGTATGGTAGATGGATGGATGGATGGTTGGATGTATGGATGGATGTATGGATGTATTAATGTATGGACGGTTGTACGTAAGGATGTATGAATGTATGGCCGTATTTGCGTTATGGATGTACGGATGTATGTAT
>NW_017022266.1:0-210 GCF_001483705.2 Eufriesea mexicana | reverse complement strand
ATTCAACCAATGGCAAGTACAGCCATCTACTTGCCAGAGAATAGTTCTATACAAAATCTATAATGTGTTATAGCTTGGTGAATTGATCGCCTGACGCCTTCAATCCAATGGCAAGTACTGCCATCTACTTGCCAGAGAATAAGCCTATTCAAAATAAATAATCTGTTATAGCTTGGGAATAGGTCGCCCAACGCCTTCAATCCAATGGCA
>NW_017022265.1:0-210 GCF_001483705.2 Eufriesea mexicana | reverse complement strand
TGAATTTTTATTGTGTTGTTCATTATCATTTATATTTTCTCCTAACTTATTATTTATTTTTTTTCTTTCTTTAATAATATCTTATGATTTATTTTCTGCCATTAAAGGGACAATATTATCACATTCGTCAATTGCTTGTTCTTGTGGCATTGTGCCATTCTTTAATCTTGAATTACTAGTTTGGTCTTATACTATTTGGTCAGTCATAGC
>NW_017022264.1:0-210 GCF_001483705.2 Eufriesea mexicana | reverse complement strand
TTCTCCAGTAACTTTACCAAAGATTGTATGTTTATTCTGCAAATCTGGTGTAGAACTAAGAGTGAAGAAGAATTGGGAACCACTGTCATCTTTTCCAGCATTAGCCATAGCAATTAAATCTTGACGACAAAAATGTAATCCTGTATGAAATTTGTCCTAAAACACATATACGCAATAATTATTTTTAAATATAGTCTCACTTTAAATGGT
>NW_017022263.1:0-210 GCF_001483705.2 Eufriesea mexicana | reverse complement strand
GGTAGGGTTAGGTTAGGTTTGGGTAGGTTATGTTAGGTTAGGTTACGTTAATTTAGGTTAGGTAAGCTTTGGTTGGGTTACGTTACGTTAGGTGAGGTTCGGATAGTGAAAGTTTGGATAAGTAGGTTAGGTTACGTTTTGTGAGGTTAGGCTCGGTTATGTTACGTTGGGGTTGGTTGGATTGGGTTGAGTTGGTTTGGGTTAGGTTAG
>NW_017022262.1:0-210 GCF_001483705.2 Eufriesea mexicana | reverse complement strand
TTACGACTAATATCGTCGTGAGCTAGCTTCCTGGCATAAGTATGGTGAAAGGATGCTTTTGGCTTGCTATAGCCATTGCAATGCTACAGAATCTAGCTGGAAAATTCAATATTATTGACATTTTCGACTAATATCGTGGTGGGTTACCTTTCCTGCATAAAAAAAGAGCAAAGATTTTATTGGCGTGCTATTGCCATTGCAATGCTATAG
>NW_017022261.1:0-210 GCF_001483705.2 Eufriesea mexicana | reverse complement strand
AAGAAAGTCAGCTCACCACGATATTTGTCGAAACTGTCAATAACATTGAATCTGCCAGGCACAATCTATATCATTGCAATGGCTACAGCAGGCCAGTAGAATCTTTCCTCTTTATTTATGCAAGAAAGGCAGCTCACCACGATATCAGTCGAAACTGTCAATAAAATTGAACTTTCCAGGCAGATTACAGTGCATTGCAATGGCTATAGT
>NW_017022260.1:0-210 GCF_001483705.2 Eufriesea mexicana | reverse complement strand
GCGATCAACTCTCCACTATCGCGTTCCACTTGTCGACGTGGAGGCCAGCAATAGTGGTGTCGATACGTTACGTTGAGGCAGGTTGCGTCCGCTTACGCAGGTATAGGGTAAGTTTGGTTACGGTAGCATCAACTTTTGCCCCGTACGCTGCTGTTCGGTGGATTTATGCACTCTATTGTCCTCTAGTATGTCCTACTAGGCTCTGAGGAT
>NW_017022259.1:0-210 GCF_001483705.2 Eufriesea mexicana | reverse complement strand
TTTCTAGCATACAGTCCAACATATATATATCCTCACTTGGACAGGAATAGAGGGTATTCTGCACCGTACAACTGGACCGCGTTATACCTTCACGAGACCTTCCATAGCTATACGTAGTTACCGCGTTAGTCTCTATTCGAGAGTTGACAGAACGTTGCTCTCCTTACGTCACAGTAATTTCCCCATGACACAAGCGACGTCTACTGATCT
>NW_017022258.1:0-210 GCF_001483705.2 Eufriesea mexicana | reverse complement strand
CCGTTTGTTTAAATTATAATTTAAATAAACCTTTCATTAAAATGTTTGAAAGATTAAAAAATATTTGTTAAATTCGAATTAAACAGAAATTTATTAAGAAAAATATTGCTGCTTTTAGTAGTTAATAATTGTTAAATAATTATATTTCTAATAAAATTAGCAACAATCGTATAACTACTAAAAGCAGCAATATTTTTCTTAATAATACGA
>NW_017022257.1:0-210 GCF_001483705.2 Eufriesea mexicana | reverse complement strand
CCGTTTGTTTAAATTATAATTTAAATAAACCTTTCATTAAAATGTTTGAAAGATTAAAAAATAATTGTTAAATTCGAATTAAACAGAAATTTATTAAGAAAAATATTGCTACTTTTAGTAGTTAATAATTGTTAAATAATTATATTACTAATAAAATTAGCAACAATCGTATAACTACTAAAAGCAGCAATATTTTTCTTAATAATACGA
>NW_017022256.1:0-210 GCF_001483705.2 Eufriesea mexicana | reverse complement strand
GGTTGGAATTTCTTTGACTCCTTTGCTATGCACCGCTATTATGTGGATTTCCGCGGTCTACTGTGTACCAGCGTATTCCGCTTGTCCCTGGGGAGGTCAGAAGTATTGTTCTCGGCACATGAGTTTGCGTTGGGTTACGTTCGGTTATGTCACGTTTGGTTAGGTTTGGGTATAATTGTTTAGACTTTTGAGCTATACGCTGCGACTCTA
>NW_017022255.1:0-210 GCF_001483705.2 Eufriesea mexicana | reverse complement strand
ATTAGACGAAAATGTCAATAAAATTGAATTTTCCAGGCAGATTCAATATCATTGCAATGGCTAACGCACGCCAATAGAATCCTTCGTCCTTATGTAAGCAAGAAAGTTAGCTCACCACGACATTAGTCGAAAATGACAATAAAATTTAATTTTCCAGGCAGATTCTATAGCATTCCAATGGCTACAGCACGCCAATAGAATCTTTCCCCC
>NW_017022254.1:0-210 GCF_001483705.2 Eufriesea mexicana | reverse complement strand
ATCTATAATCTGTTATAGCTTGGTTAATAGGTCACCTAGCGTCTGCAACCAATGGCAAGTACTCCCATCTACTTGCCAGAGAATAGGTGTATTTAAAATCTATAACCTGTTATAGCTTGGTGAATAGGTCGCCGAACGCATTCATTTCAATGGCAAGTACAGCCATCTACATGACAGGGAATTGGTCTATTCGAAATCAATAACCTGTTA
>NW_017022253.1:0-210 GCF_001483705.2 Eufriesea mexicana | reverse complement strand
TCCTGATCAAACGTTTGTAACCTAACGTAAAGGAACGAAGCCTGAATCAGACTAACGTGTCGAGACCAGTGTTATTGGCCACCCCAGAGCCAAGCAGGACAAATTATAGCACAGTAGTGCACAGAAATACACCGCAAAGCAACGAAGAGCAAAAAAGTCGGAGGTATCCCAACCTAACCTGACCTAACCTATCCCAACCAAACGTTACCT
>NW_017022252.1:0-210 GCF_001483705.2 Eufriesea mexicana | reverse complement strand
GTCGCGGTACGTTAGTTTGTGTTATATTACGTTTGGTTTGGTTAGGGTATGCTGTGTTAGGCTAGGATGGCTTTGTCTTTTGTGCTACGCTCTGCCATTCTATGGACTCCTGCGCTCTTCTGTGCGCTATCGCACTCCGCTTGTCTGTGTGGACGCCAGGAATCGTGCTCTCGGCACACAAGTTTGGTTCACTTTACGTTCAGTTATGTT
>NW_017022251.1:0-210 GCF_001483705.2 Eufriesea mexicana | reverse complement strand
CGCTAATATGCTCTGCTTGGCTCTGGGGATGCCAGCAATGGTGGTCCCGGCATGTTCGGTAGATTTAGGTCACGTTTGGTTATGTTATGTTTGTTTGGGTTAGGTTTGAGTAGCTTTGACTTTCTTCGCATAGACTGTTAGTCGCTCAATTTCTGTGCTCCGCTGTGATCTACTTTACTCTGCTCGACTCCGGGGAGGCCAGCAATAGCG
>NW_017022250.1:0-210 GCF_001483705.2 Eufriesea mexicana | reverse complement strand
TAACATGACGAGACAGCGATTGTCGACCTGCACAGGAACAAGTTGTCTGCACTAGAGCACAGCAGTTCGCAAAATTCCCCCACGTTGCTGTTTATAGCACAAAAGTGGAAGATATTCTGGCGTAACCTGACTTAACCTAACATAACCAAACGTAGCGTTACCCAACGGAGCGTGCCGCGTCCTCTGCTGCGGCCCTCCGCAGAGGCAAGC
>NW_017022249.1:0-210 GCF_001483705.2 Eufriesea mexicana | reverse complement strand
GGCTGTTTTCATGTATCTTAATGTTTGAACTGTTCAACTTTGTCAAGTTTGGGATGTTAGGACGATTTGGATGGAAAATGGTATCTGTTTTACAATTTAATGACGGTCGCTTTTAAAGCTTGATATTAAGGCTGTTTTCATGTATCAAAATCGAGTATGTTGTGCGAGCTGTTTGATCTTATCGAGGTTGGGATATTAGGACAATTTCGA
>NW_017022248.1:0-210 GCF_001483705.2 Eufriesea mexicana | reverse complement strand
CGTAAACTGTTGATACCAATTCGTTTAATGCGCATGTCAAGGAAAATTGCTTTACAATTATTTGTTTAGACGTAGGTGGCAAAATAAGGTAAACTGTATAGAGGAATGGTGGACATGCAGTTAACAAAGGGAGCACAATACATCGACCAGGATACTACTAGCTATTATAATTGTTATTGATCAAGGATATAGAAGATGATAATAGTGTTT
>NW_017022247.1:0-210 GCF_001483705.2 Eufriesea mexicana | reverse complement strand
ATCAAATTGCTGCTGACTTCATCCGAGCATATTTGCACTCTTGAATAATTCTGCACTTTAGGTATCTCTGGTTAAGTTTCATATTGTTACAGTTGTTAATTTACTAGGCACTAGTAATAAGCAACAGCAGAATAACAGGGTCATGTGGTAGAAAATGTAAGTTTATTGAAATGCACAAACAAAATATATATGTATACAGAGGATGAAGAA
>NW_017022246.1:0-210 GCF_001483705.2 Eufriesea mexicana | reverse complement strand
AACTTTATTGACATTTTCGACTAATATTGTGGTGGTGTAACTTTCTTCCTTAAATACGGAGGATAGATTCTATTCCCCAGCCATGGCCATTCCAATTCTATAGTATCCGGAAGGAAAATTCAGTTTTATTGATATTTTCGTCTAACTTCGTGGTGAGCTGACATCCATGCATAAATAAGGAGGAAAGATTCTATTTGCTCGCTGTAGCCA
>NW_017022245.1:0-210 GCF_001483705.2 Eufriesea mexicana | reverse complement strand
TAGTCGATAATGTCAATATGATTGAACTTTCCAGCCAGATTCTGTAGCATTGCGACGGCTATAACAAGTGAATTGTATCTATGCTCCTTATTTATGCATGAAAGTTAGCACACCATGATGTTAGCCGGAAATGTCAATAAAATTGTGTTTTTCAGCCACATTCTAAAACTTTGCAATGGCTACAGCACGCCAATTGAATCTTTCCTCCTT
>NW_017022244.1:0-210 GCF_001483705.2 Eufriesea mexicana | reverse complement strand
TGAGTACGTTAGGATATGTCAGGTGTGGCTGGGATATCTTTGACTTTTGCGATGTGCGGTGCTGTTTTGTGGCTTTGTGCGCTCTACTGTGATCTAGTTTATTCTGCTTTTCTCAAGGCGGGAACGCAATAGTGGTCTCGGCACGTAAGGTTATGTCACGATACGACCGCTTATATTACGCGGGGACTGGCTAGGATGGGATAACATCCA
>NW_017022243.1:0-210 GCF_001483705.2 Eufriesea mexicana | reverse complement strand
GGTCAGGTCAGGTCGTGTCGGGTCAGGTCAGGTCGGGCCAGGGTAGGCCATGTTAGGTCAGGTAAGGTCAGGTCAGGTCAGGTCAGGCCAGAACAGGTCAGGTCAGTTCATGGCAGGACAGGTAAGACCAGGCCACGTCAGGTCAAATCAGATCTGGTCAGGTCAGGTTATGTTTGGTTACTTTAGGTTAGGTTAGGTTAGGTTAGGTTA
>NW_017022242.1:0-210 GCF_001483705.2 Eufriesea mexicana | reverse complement strand
ACCGAAAGTAACCTAACACATCCTAACGTGCCGAGACAACTGTTGCTGGATTCCAGGATCCAAGTAGAATTTACTGGAGCGCAGCAGAGCGCAGAAAGCCGCCAAAGAGCAGAGAATAGGGCAAATGTCAAGGATATCCTAACCACACCTGACCGAATCTAACCAAACCAAGCGTAGGCTAACTACACCTAACGATATGAGGCCAGTATT
>NW_017022241.1:0-210 GCF_001483705.2 Eufriesea mexicana | reverse complement strand
TGCTACGTTTGGTTATGTTACGAGTGGCTAGTTAGGGAGAGGGTAGCTTTGACTTTAATGCCACAGTACGATAGTCGGTGGATTTCTGCCCCCTACAGTGCTCTAATATTTTCAGCTTGACACTGGGAATGCCGGGAATAGTGGTCTCGGAACGTTAGGTTTAGTTAGGCTATGTTTGGGTATGATTTGTTGGCCTGGTTCAGGATCGTG
>NW_017022240.1:0-210 GCF_001483705.2 Eufriesea mexicana | reverse complement strand
TTATGTAAGAAAGACAGTTAACCACGATATTAGTCGAAAATCTCAATAAAATTGAATCTGCCATGCACATTCTACATCATTGCAATGGTTATAGCAGGCCAAAAGTATCTCTCCTCCTCATTTATGCAAGAAAAGTAGCGAACCACGATATTATTCGAAAATCTCAATAAAACTTAATTTTCCGGCCAGATTCTATGGCATTGCAATGGT
>NW_017022239.1:0-210 GCF_001483705.2 Eufriesea mexicana | reverse complement strand
TCCAAGGTTGCTCGTTGAATTTCTGCGCTCGACAGCCCTCTACAATATTCTGCGTGGCCCCTGGGAGGCCACCAATTGTGGCCTCGGCACATTTCGTTGAGGTAGGCTACGTTTGATTAGGTTATGTTAGCTTGGGATAGGTTTGGGTAGATATGACTTTTGTGCTGTACACTGCGGTTCTATGTATTTCTGCGCTCTGCTGTCCACTAG
>NW_017022238.1:0-210 GCF_001483705.2 Eufriesea mexicana | reverse complement strand
GAGGAAGGATACTATTGGCGTCCTATACACACTGCAATCCCATAGAATCTGACTGGAAATTTCTATTTCATTGACATTTACGACTAATATCGTGGTGAGCGAACCCACTTGCATAAATAAGGATGAAATATACTATTGGCGCGCCAAAGCCATTGCAATGTTATAGAATCTTGCTGGAAAATACATTTTTATTGACATTTTCGACTAATA
>NW_017022237.1:0-210 GCF_001483705.2 Eufriesea mexicana | reverse complement strand
TATTGCAACTGAATCAGACTGAATAGTTCAATTCTATTGACATACTCGACTGATATCGTGGTGCGCAAACTTTTCGGCGTAAATAAGGAGGAAGGATACTATTGGCTTGCTATATCCATAGCATTGCAGTAGAATGTGACTGAAAATTTCATTTCTACTGACATTTCCGACTAATGCCGTGATGAGCAAGATATTCTACATAAATAAGGA
>NW_017022236.1:0-210 GCF_001483705.2 Eufriesea mexicana | reverse complement strand
GTCGTAAAAATTTTTATAAAATACAATAATTATTTAATAGAACACGTGTACTTACCACGTACAGATCTCTTTTTCTTGAAATTGTCAAAAATAAAGACAACAGTTGTTTGGTGTGAATTAAAATTCCTTCGATTTTCTTCTATCATGTAAGAAAGAAATATAGTCTTTGGTATGCACAGAATTATAGTAATTAATTCACGTGTGTCACAA
>NW_017022235.1:0-210 GCF_001483705.2 Eufriesea mexicana | reverse complement strand
CATACTAATGCAAGGAAGCTGGCTCACTACGACATTAGTCGAAAATGTCAATAAAATTGAATTCCCCAGCGCGATTCTATTGCATTGCAATGCCTATAGCACGCCATTAGAATCTATTCTCCTTGTTTTGCGAGAAAGCTAACTCATCACGATATTAGCCGACAATGTTAATAAAATTGAATTTTCCAACCACATTCTATATCATTGCAG
>NW_017022234.1:0-210 GCF_001483705.2 Eufriesea mexicana | reverse complement strand
CATTGTCACGATTGGTTGGGTTAGGAGATGGTAGCTGATCTTTGTGCTATACACTGCCATTCGTCTGATTTCTGCGCTCTACTCCGATCTCATATGTACAGCTTAAGCGATGGGAAAGTGAGCTATAGTGATCTCGGTACTTTGTGGTGTGTCATGCTACGTTCGGTTGGGTCAGGTTAGGCCTGGTTATGACAGGATATCTGTGACTTT
>NW_017022233.1:0-210 GCF_001483705.2 Eufriesea mexicana | reverse complement strand
TGGATACCTTTGACTTTTGTGGTATACACTCATATACGTCGAATTTCTACGCTCTACTGTGCTATGGGGTATTCGGCTTCGCTATGGGATGCCAGCAGCATTCTTCTCGGCCCGTTAGCTCGAGTTAGGTTACGTTTGGCTGCGTTGCGTCCGTTTGTCTTAGGTTTGGGTAGATTCTACTATCGCGCTGTACGCTGCCATTCGGTGGAC
>NW_017022232.1:0-210 GCF_001483705.2 Eufriesea mexicana | reverse complement strand
AGCCAAACGTAACATACCTGAACATTGCACAACACAACCTAACACGCCGAGGACACTATTGCCCACCTCCCGAGGGCCAAGAATATACTAGAGGACAGTAGAGCGCAGTAATCCATCGCATTGCAGTGTGTAGCACAATGGTCAAGGAACCCCTAGCCTAACCTGTCACAACCTAACCAAACGGAACGTACCATAACTAAACTCAACGTG
>NW_017022231.1:0-210 GCF_001483705.2 Eufriesea mexicana | reverse complement strand
GATCTATAATCTGTTGTAGCCTGGTGAATACATGGCCCAACGCCTTCAATCCAATGGCAAGTGTAACCATCTACTTGCCAGAGAATAGGGCTATGCAAGAGCTTTAATCTGTTATAGCTTGGAGAATACATCGCCTAACGCCTTCAGTCCAATGGCAGGTACATTCATCTACTTGCCAGAGAATATGTCTGTTCAAAATCTAAAATCTGT
>NW_017022230.1:0-210 GCF_001483705.2 Eufriesea mexicana | reverse complement strand
AAATAATAGAAATAAATAAATAAAGAAATACCTTATATTCAAAATTCTCAGAGTTAGGCATTTTAATACTCAGATACTATAGTAATCTCATATTCTGAAATTTGCATTACGTTAAATTATTTATCAGAGATAACAGAATTATAAATAGCTCTTTAGGTCGCAATCTTTTAATTATGATAATTATGATAATTTAAATAATGAATAATAATA
>NW_017022229.1:0-210 GCF_001483705.2 Eufriesea mexicana | reverse complement strand
TCTGAGGAAGCGAGCAACAGTGGTAGGGGTAGGTTAGGTTGAGTTATGTTACGCTTGATTTGGATAGGCTATGCAAGTTCGGTAAGGATATCACTGTATCTCGTGCTATACACTCTTATTCGGTGGATATCTGTAGTCCACTGTGCCCTACTGCAATCTGCTTGACTATGGAGGTGCCAGGAGCAGTGGTCGTGGCATGTTATGTTGAGA
>NW_017022228.1:0-210 GCF_001483705.2 Eufriesea mexicana | reverse complement strand
GGATTCCACAGTAGTTCTAGAATAATTACTGAACACATCAGCTACGGCAAGAGATATTAACAATTCACAGTACGGTATGTGGCACATCGGCCAACACAGTGATGCAGTCGTTGGATCAACCGTTTGAATGATGATTTAGATACTATAGCAGTTCTAGAATGGGGAGAGGCAGATCTGTTGTAGCTCGATACGCTAACAATTATCGGAAAA
>NW_017022227.1:0-210 GCF_001483705.2 Eufriesea mexicana | reverse complement strand
ATGTTTGTTAAATTGATATATTGCTCTTTGCAATCTGATCTTTTGCCTCGGAGGAAAAAGACTGCGATTGATTGCTGTTTCTTATTCTGATGGGAGAAGTAAAGAATGAAAACTAATAATGAGATTAATCTATGTAATGGCGAAGTAAAGTAGCACGTTAACTAGCACGCGAATATTTTTCATAAATCAAACATAAATCAACATATTTTT
>NW_017022226.1:0-210 GCF_001483705.2 Eufriesea mexicana | reverse complement strand
GCACTTCCTGGATCACTCTCCGTCGATGTATCACGAGCGATCTAGCCACGAGCTTGCCAGGGATCGGTGAGACCTAAAGGGAACCGAAAGGATGAGGAGAAAGAGCCGAAGAAAAAGGGGGAAAAACCGTGGATCAGAAGGGTTGACGTTTTAATCAACGACTTTTAATGAACGAAAGGAATCCGAACAGCTTGCCGTTTAAACGCGGCA
>NW_017022225.1:0-210 GCF_001483705.2 Eufriesea mexicana | reverse complement strand
AAATGCAAGTAACACTGTTGCGTGCTTACTAGATGTATTGTTGTCTCAAATATTCTATATACATATATCAGGTGGCTTTTATATTGTCCAATTGAAAGTAGGGACAGAAAGCTGTTATGATATCGATTCTGGCTCTCGAAACAATTTTAAAGAACTATTGTTTCTTGTATCTATTTTATAAAGAAGTGAAATCAGTGGAGATGTAACGTA
>NW_017022224.1:0-210 GCF_001483705.2 Eufriesea mexicana | reverse complement strand
ATATATATTTTGAGTAGACCTATTCTCTGGCATGTAGATGACTGTACTTGCCATTGTATTGAACGCGTTAAGCGATCTCCTCACCAAGCTATAACAGATTATAGCTTTTGAATAGATCTATTCTCTGGCAAGTAGATGGCTGTACTAGCCATTGGATTGAAGGCGCTACGCGGTCTGTTCACCAAGGTATAACATGTTATAGATTTTGAA
>NW_017022223.1:0-210 GCF_001483705.2 Eufriesea mexicana | reverse complement strand
ATTAATTTTGCTAAATACAATTGCAAAACGTGTCAGGTTAACTTGTTCGGTATCTCCAGTATTAATTTTTAATTTCCTATAACACAAGCATAGTGTAAGAAACTCGTTATACCAGCCCAATATCGCGAATCTAATTTAAAATGCTCTCCGATGAAAATCGCCAGTGTAAAGGATATATTCCAATTACGAAACATTCGAACAAGCCATAGA
>NW_017022222.1:0-210 GCF_001483705.2 Eufriesea mexicana | reverse complement strand
TAAAACTATAGTAAACACAGGCAAAGCACGTACACGCGAGATACAAGACCAACCGTGCAAGTACTCACTGTATACTTTGGGTAATTTTAATGCCAGCGGCATACTTAACACCCAAAGTGCGATAACTTGGCAACAAAAGATCACGTTTCAAGTTTTAGAGAATCGTTGTAAAGGGGAGTGTTCCATCCCGGAAAGCGAGGTCATAGCATA
>NW_017022221.1:0-210 GCF_001483705.2 Eufriesea mexicana | reverse complement strand
AGTAGTCAGTGAAAACGGTGGAAAAACTGTATAGATCTTTATTAAACGAACGAACGATCAGAACTGGCCAGGTTTAGGCCTACACAGGTCACAAAACGTCCCCGGAAAAGGGGAGACAAAAGACAAAATGCAGGGGAAGGGATGTAACTTGTGCATCCCTTGATGTACCCTAGGATGTAGAGTTTACTTTACTATTTAATTTTTACTGCA
>NW_017022220.1:0-210 GCF_001483705.2 Eufriesea mexicana | reverse complement strand
ACAAAAAGTGGAAAACGATTGAAAGAAATCCCAAAGCCAAGAAAATGCCAAAAACTGTCAAGAAAAATTCCATCCACATTCCTAAAATTCTAGTTTACCATTTGGAATCACGCAAAAAGCGGAAATCGATATGAGAAACCTCCTTCAACCTTTGCAAAATTCTAATTCACCACTTGGCAGCACGTAAAAAGTGGAAATGGAGTGAAGGAA
>NW_017022219.1:0-210 GCF_001483705.2 Eufriesea mexicana | reverse complement strand
GATGAAATTATGTATGTATGGATGGATGTATGGAAGGATGTGTGTATGGATGTATGTATGGACAAATGTATCTGTATATCTATTGATATAGGCATGGATGTGTGTATGGATGTATGGATGGGTGGATGGATGGATTGTTGTACGGAAGTATGGATCAATGCATGTGTGGATGGGTGGATGTATGGATGGATTGATGTATGGAATGATGTA
>NW_017022218.1:0-210 GCF_001483705.2 Eufriesea mexicana | reverse complement strand
CAAACGAGCCGTGAACACTACTGCAGGCCTCCACAGAGCCAAGCAGAATATACTAGAGCACAGAGGAGCGCTGAAATCCGCCGCCTTCCTGTGTAAAGCACAACGGTCAAAGGTATCCAAACCTTACCCGAACCAACCTAGAATAAACAAACGTAACCTAAAACAACACAACTTGCCGAGACAACAATTTCTCTCCTCCCCAGAGCCAAG
>NW_017022217.1:0-210 GCF_001483705.2 Eufriesea mexicana | reverse complement strand
TGGGTTAGGAGGGGATAGCTTTGTCTTTAATGCTATAGTCTTCTATAAGGTGAATTCCTGCGATCTAAGGTGCTCTAATATTTCAGTTTGGCTCTGGGAAGGCGAGCAATAGTAGCTTCGGCACGCTATATTGAGATATGCTACGCTTGGCTATGTTACAGTTGGTTAAGCGAGGACGGGATGGCTTTGACTTTAGTGCAATAGCCTGCT
>NW_017022216.1:0-210 GCF_001483705.2 Eufriesea mexicana | reverse complement strand
TATAGCACGCCAATAGGGTCTTCCCTCCCTACTTATGCAAGAAAGTTAGCTCAACACGATATTAAGCGAAAATGTCATTAAAATTGGATTTTCCAGTCAGACTCTATTGCGCTACAATGGCCATAGCTCGCCAAAAGTATCTTTCCTCCTTATTTAAGCAAGGAGGTTTGCTCACCGCGATATTAGCCGAAAATGTCAATAAAATTTAAT
>NW_017022215.1:0-210 GCF_001483705.2 Eufriesea mexicana | reverse complement strand
CCGGGCGAGTTTAATATCCTCCAAACCTTCGAATGGGTCATATTCCCCCACCACAGCCCTCCGTGGGCGCTTCGCTGTCTTCACGGGGGACTCCCACGGAGTCGACGTTTTGCCAAGCGTAATATAACTCAACATAAACCGCCGCGAACGCTATTGCTGGCTTCCCCAGTGCCATGCAGAACATATTAGGGGAGAGGAGGGTGCAGAAAT
>NW_017022214.1:0-210 GCF_001483705.2 Eufriesea mexicana | reverse complement strand
ATGGATGGATGAATGTATGGTAGGGTAGATGTATGGATGTGTGGATGTGCGAGTGGGTGGTTGGATGCGTGGATGAACTGAAGAGTGGGTGAAAGAATGGGTGGAAGAACGGATGCATTGATGGCTGGAATGGCGTATGTATGGATGCATGTATGGATGGATGTATGGATGTATGTATGAATGGATGACTGGATGTACGAATGAATGGAT
>NW_017022213.1:0-210 GCF_001483705.2 Eufriesea mexicana | reverse complement strand
GCAGTGCGGAGGATTTCTGCGAAATACTGTGCACTAGTACACTCTACTTCTCCCTGTGGAGATTAGCAATAATTATCTCTTCAGGTTTGGTTGAGTTAGGTTGCATTTGGGTATATTACGTTAATCCAGGTTAGGATATGCTACTTTGACTCTTGTGCTTTACACTGCTATTCCTTGCGTTTTTATGATCTTCTGCCCTCTACTGCATTC
>NW_017022212.1:0-210 GCF_001483705.2 Eufriesea mexicana | reverse complement strand
CATTGACATTTTCAACTAATATCGTGGTGAGTTAATTTTGTTGCATAAATAAGGAGGAAGGATACTGTTGGCATGCTATAGCCATTGCAATGCTATAGAATCTGAGTGGAAAATTCAATTATATTAACATTTTCGAATGATATCGTTGTGAGCTAAATTTGTTGCATAGATACGGAGGTATGATCCTCTTGGTATGCTATATCCATTGCA
>NW_017022211.1:0-210 GCF_001483705.2 Eufriesea mexicana | reverse complement strand
TTGCAATGCTATGGACTCTGGTAGGAAAATTCAAATTTATCGACATTTTCGACTAATATCATGACGAGCAACCTTTCTTTCATAAACAAGGACGATGGATTCAATTGGCGTGCAATAGGCATTGCAATGCTACAGAATATTGCTGGCAAATTCAATTTTACTGACACTTTCGACTGATATCGTGGTGATATAACTTCCTTGCATAGGTAA
>NW_017022210.1:0-210 GCF_001483705.2 Eufriesea mexicana | reverse complement strand
CCAGACGGAACACAGTATAGCAGAATATAGCGCAGATATCCTCCGAATAAGAGTGTATAGCGCAGAAGTCAGAGTGAACGTGTTCTAACCTAACTAACTGTAACAGAACCGATCATGGCGTAACCCAATCCAACGTGCCGCGGACATTACTGTTGGCCTGCCCGGATCGATGCAGATCATATTAGAGCAACAGCGCACAAATCCACCGAA
>NW_017022209.1:0-210 GCF_001483705.2 Eufriesea mexicana | reverse complement strand
CTATAGCCAATGCATAGCTATAGTATCTGGCTGGAAAATTCATTTTCATTGACATTTACGACTTATATCGTGGTAACATAACTTCCTTGCAAAGGTAAGGTGGAAAGATACTTTTGCCGTGCCGTAACCTTTGCAATGCTATGGACACTAGCAGGAAAATTCATTTTTACTGACATTTTCTATTATTATCGTGGTGATCCACCTTTCTTG
>NW_017022208.1:0-210 GCF_001483705.2 Eufriesea mexicana | reverse complement strand
GATATATGTCGAAAATGTCAATAAAATAGAATTTTCCAGCCAGATCCTGTAGCAATGCAATGAATACAGCACGTCAATAGAATCTGTCGTCCTTATTTATGTACGAAAGTCAGCACACAACGATATCAGTAGAAAATGTCAATGAATTTGAATATTCCAGCCAGACTCTAAAACATTGCAATGGCTATTGTACGCCAAAAGAATTCTTCC
>NW_017022207.1:0-210 GCF_001483705.2 Eufriesea mexicana | reverse complement strand
AAGTTGCAAACTCAAAAATGACAATTCAGTTATGTATATCGTCAATAGGTCGACCGCAATTGGCGACGGTTAATGACGACCCAAATCTCTTGTATTTTTAATGGACTGTATATTTTGTAATTGTTCCGGATAACTCCTCTGACCTCCTCGAATGTTATTTGCTGACTGACTGGTACTGACTAAACTAACTTGTGCGATGCACGATCTTTC
>NW_017022206.1:0-210 GCF_001483705.2 Eufriesea mexicana | reverse complement strand
AATAGCAGAGTACAGCACAAAAGACAAAGTAACATATCCTTACCTGGCTAAAGGATACACACAGACGGAGCCTATAAAAACATAACGCAACGAGACTGCTACTGCTTATTTTCACAGAGACAAGCAGAATATACTAGGGCCCAGTAGAGTTCAGTATTCTGCTGCAATGCAGTGTGTAGCACATAAGGCAATGCTATCCTATCATGGCCA
>NW_017022205.1:0-210 GCF_001483705.2 Eufriesea mexicana | reverse complement strand
ACAATTTATGACCAATAATGTCATTTAAATGAAAATATTATGCTTGAGTCATGTAATGGTTCAATAATTAAAAAAATTCTAATCAAGAATATTCTGGTGCAATTATAATATTCATGCAGAGTCATAGATTCTTATGTATTATAATATAGCTGCTTCCATGTAAAGTTAAAACTATATAGGATTGGTAACAGATTGCATAAATTTGCTATT
>NW_017022204.1:0-210 GCF_001483705.2 Eufriesea mexicana | reverse complement strand
TTTATGCAAGAGTGTTGGCTCACGACGATATAAGTCGAAAATGACAATGAAATTGAATTTTCCTGCCTGATTCTATACCATTGCAGCGGCTGTAGCACGCCAATAGAATCTTTACTCCTTATTTATGAAAGAAAGTTAGCTCACCACATAAGTCGAAAATGTCAGTAAAACTGAATTTTCCAGCGAGATCCTATAGCAATGCAATGGCTA
>NW_017022203.1:0-210 GCF_001483705.2 Eufriesea mexicana | reverse complement strand
TAAACCAGCCTTACCTGACCTGACTGACCTGACCTGACCAGGCCTGTCGTGACCTGACCAGACCTGACCTGACCTCACCTGGCATGACCTGATCTAGCTTGACCTGACTTTGCCTGACCTGGCCTGACCTGAACTGGCCTGAACTCACATCATCTGATCTGACGTGACCTGACATGACCTGGGCTGACCTGAACTGCCTGACCTGACTTG
>NW_017022202.1:0-210 GCF_001483705.2 Eufriesea mexicana | reverse complement strand
TTTATAGCCATTATTTGAATATGCGTAATTTAAATCACGATATGGGTAATTGTTTGTACATTTTTGTTAATTTGTTTTAATCGTGTCAACAACAAGAAATGGGAATCAACAAATTTCGTTACTTTTTATATTATATTCAACCTATTGAATCTTCTCATCGACAAATTTATCTTTACAAGTAAAGTCATACGAATAACTGTAATCTATTAA
>NW_017022201.1:0-210 GCF_001483705.2 Eufriesea mexicana | reverse complement strand
TGTCCGTCCATTCATCCACCCATCCATAAATTAATAGATCCACACATCCATAAATCAATCCATCCATACATCCGCCCAAGCATACATACATCCATACATACATCTATACATACATCCATACTTACATCCAACCAAACATGCTACCAGTGATACAACCAGCCATCCATACATCCATACAGATACACATCCATACATCCATACATCCGTACA
>NW_017022200.1:0-210 GCF_001483705.2 Eufriesea mexicana | reverse complement strand
GCTGGATTCATGGATGTATGGACGTGTGGATGTACGAATGTACGGATGTACGTATGTATGGATATATGGATGGACGGGTGGATGTATGGTTGTATGGAAGTATGGATGTATGTACGGATGGATGGATGTATGGATGTATGCATGGACATATGTATGGATGTATGTATGTTTGTATGGATGTATGGATGGATGTATTTATGGATGTGGGGA
>NW_017022199.1:0-210 GCF_001483705.2 Eufriesea mexicana | reverse complement strand
TAATTAATTACTATATACCTATCCTACCCATAAAGAAGTTAGGAAAAATTTTTTGAAATACCTTAAATTTTGAGCACTCTGAAACCTGCTAAACATAATTAAAATCGTGCAATTAGTATAGTTTATAATTACGAGACTCGATAAGAAGAATTCGTAACGAGTCACTATACTATACTTGTTTACAAAAATTGATACATTGAAGAAGGATTT
>NW_017022198.1:0-210 GCF_001483705.2 Eufriesea mexicana | reverse complement strand
AGAGTTCAATTTTATTGACATTTTCGACTGGTGTCGTATCGAGCTAACTTTCTTGCATAAATAGGGAGCAAGGATCCTGCTGGCGTGCTATAGCCATTGCAATGATATAGAATGTGCCTGGCAGTTTCAATACTATTGACATTCTTTACTAATATCGTGGAGAGCTAACTTTCTTGCATAAATAAGGTGGTAAGAATCTATTGGCGTGCT
>NW_017022197.1:0-210 GCF_001483705.2 Eufriesea mexicana | reverse complement strand
TGCTTGGCTCTGGGGAGGCCAGCATTAGTGGCCTCGGCACGCTAGGTTAAGTTAAGCTGCGTTGGGTTAAGTTCGGACAGGATATCTTCGACTTTTGTGCTATACATAGCTGTTTGGTGGCTTTGTGTGCTCTACTGTGCGCTAGTGTATTATGCTCGACCATGAGCAAGCCAGCAGCACTGGTCATGGCACGATAGGTTGCGTTGGGCT
>NW_017022196.1:0-210 GCF_001483705.2 Eufriesea mexicana | reverse complement strand
TATAGTAGAGCACAGAAGAGCGCAGCATTCCAACGAAAAACGGTGTATATCACGAAAGTCGAAACCATCCATACCTAACCCTAACTATGATAACTAAACAAAACGTAGCCTAACTGAACCAAACGTTCCGAGCTCACAATTGCTGGCATCCCCAGAGCCGCGCAGAATATATTCGAGCAGAGTAGAGCGAAGGAATCCACCGAATAGCAG
>NW_017022195.1:0-210 GCF_001483705.2 Eufriesea mexicana | reverse complement strand
GAATAATACCGTGGTGAGCTAACTTCCTTGCGTAAGTAAGGAGGAAAGATGCTTTTTGAATGCTATTCCCATTGCAATGATGTCGAATGAGGCTGGAAAATACAATCTTATGGACATTTTCGACTAATATCGTGGTGAGCTATCTTCCTTGCGTAGGTAAGGAGGAAAGATACTTTTGGCCTGCTATATCCACTGCAATGCTGTAGAATC
>NW_017022194.1:0-210 GCF_001483705.2 Eufriesea mexicana | reverse complement strand
AGCATGCCAATAGAACCTTTCCTCCTTATTTATGCAACAAAATTAGCTCACACCGATATTAGTTGAAAATGTCATTGAAATTGAATTTTCCATTCTGATTCTATAGTACTGATATGGCTATAGCGTGCCCATAGCATCTTTCCTCCGTATTTACGCAACAAAATTACCTCACCACGATATTAGTCGATAATGTCAATAAAATTGAGTTTT
>NW_017022193.1:0-210 GCF_001483705.2 Eufriesea mexicana | reverse complement strand
AGGCACGGGCTAAGGTTATTCCTTTATTACCAGTGCTCCATAACTCGCGGATACCTACTCCTTCCAAAACATCACTCGAATTAATTTCGGTATTATTGTCGCCCATTGGCGGCATCTACGAAACGTTCGCTGGGTACTACCGTCGCTTATTGGCGGCATCCGCGAAACGTCACCAATGACTGTCGCAATCCGAATGAAAAGTTTAGTGTC
>NW_017022192.1:0-210 GCF_001483705.2 Eufriesea mexicana | reverse complement strand
CTAATCCAGGTATCCACATAGCCAACCTGAATGTACTTGAGTACAGTAGAGCGCAGGGACATGACGCACAGCACGGTACAGCAAAAAAGCAAAAGGAAATTTAAACTAACATGGACCACCCTAGACGAACTACACGTGGTATAACTGAGCATAACATGCCGAGGCCGCTATCTCTGTCCTCCACATACCAAGCAGAGTACACTAAAGCAG
>NW_017022191.1:0-210 GCF_001483705.2 Eufriesea mexicana | reverse complement strand
CATCACCATGATGCTTACAGTCACTCCTCGCACCGGTCTGGAACCACCCGGCGGGAAGCACACAACCGTGCCGCGATGGGCGCTCGGGCGCTTCGACCGCGAACTCTTCGCCGCGGCCGTCCAGGTTGTCGCCTGGGCGGATGGGAACGTCGGGCGCGAAAACGACGAAGCGTGGTTAGGGGCGGAGCAGCTAAGGGCGGCGATGACGCG
>NW_017022190.1:0-210 GCF_001483705.2 Eufriesea mexicana | reverse complement strand
TTTCTGCTTTGCTCTGGGGAGGGCAGCTACAGTGGTCACGCAAATAAAAGGTTGTGTTGTGTTGCATTCTGTTAGGTTACGTTGGAATAGGTTAAGATAGGATTGCTTTGGCTATTGTGCTGTACAGTGCTATCCTGCGGTTTCTAAGCTCTATTTAGCTGCAGCATGTTCTGCTTGAGTCTGTGGAGGTGATCAATAGTGGCCTCGGCA
>NW_017022189.1:0-210 GCF_001483705.2 Eufriesea mexicana | reverse complement strand
ACCCATCCATAAATCGATCGAGCCATACATCTATCCATCCATACATCCATCCATACATTAATAAATCCACACATCCATAAGTCCATACATCCATTCACCCATACAACCAGACATACATCCACACATACATACATACATACATCCATTCATCCATCCATCCATACATCCATCCACTCATACATCCAGCCATCCATACATCTATACATATAG
>NW_017022188.1:0-210 GCF_001483705.2 Eufriesea mexicana | reverse complement strand
TCTGGCCTCACCAGAACCAAGCAAAACATACTACAGCACAGCTGAGCGCAGAAATCCGCCGAAAAGCAGTGTATATCTCAAAAGTCAAAGCTACCATATCCTAATCTATCAAAATGTGTCATAAGCAGACGTAACTAAACCCATACGGATGTTCCACGACAACTATCGCTAGCCACACGAGGGCTAAGCAGAATATAGTGGAGTAGCTCA
>NW_017022187.1:0-210 GCF_001483705.2 Eufriesea mexicana | reverse complement strand
AGCACAACTTGGCGCACCGAGACAACCATTACTGGCCTTCGCAGTGTCGAACAATGTACAGTAGAGCACAGTAGAGCCCAGAAAGCCACCATAATGCCGTACATGGCACAAAAGTAGAAGGTATACAATCCTAACCTAACCAGAGTTACATAAGCAGACGTAGCGTTACCCAACCTGACGTGCTACGAACGCTGCTACTGGTCCCACTAG
>NW_017022186.1:0-210 GCF_001483705.2 Eufriesea mexicana | reverse complement strand
TGGACATTTTCGACTGATATCGTGGTGAGCTACCATTCCCGCCTAAATAAGGAGAAAAGATACAATTGGCGTGCTATAGCCGTTGCACTGCTATACAATCTGGTTGGAAAACACATTTTTATTGATATTTTCGACTGATATCGCGGGGAACTTTCTTTCTTGCATAAATAAGTGTGAAATATGCTTTTGGCGTGGTGTAGCCACTGCAAT
>NW_017022185.1:0-210 GCF_001483705.2 Eufriesea mexicana | reverse complement strand
TGGCTAGGCCACTATTGTTGACCTCCCCAGAGGAAAGCAGAATATACTAGAGATCAGTAGAGCGCAGAAATCCACCGAGTAGCAGCGAACAATGCAAAAGTAAGGACTATGCTATCCTAACCTATTAGAACGTAACATAAGCAGACATAACGTAACCCATACTGACAATCCACGACCGCTATTGCTGGCCTCACGAGAGCTGAGCGGGGT
>NW_017022184.1:0-210 GCF_001483705.2 Eufriesea mexicana | reverse complement strand
TGGCTAGGCCACTATTGTTGACCTCCCCAGAGGAAAGCAGAATATACTAGAGATCAGTAGAGCACAGAAATCCACCGAGTAGCAGCGAACAATGCAAAAGTAAGGACTAAGCTATCCTAACATATTAGAACGTAACATAAGCAGACGTAACGTAACCCATACTGACAATCCACGACCGCTATTGCTGGCCTCACGAGAGCTGAGCGGGGT
>NW_017022183.1:0-210 GCF_001483705.2 Eufriesea mexicana | reverse complement strand
TTAGGTTAAGATATCTTTGACTTTTGTGCTATACGTTGCCATCTGGAGGCTTTCTGCGCTCTGGTGTCCTCTACTGTACTCTGCTCGACTCTGGGGTGGCCAGGAATTATGGTCGCGGCACGATAAATTTTGTTATGTTACGTCTGATTGTGTTACGTATGGTCAGGTTGGTATATGATAGCTTAGACTTTTGTGTTGTACACTGAACTT
>NW_017022182.1:0-210 GCF_001483705.2 Eufriesea mexicana | reverse complement strand
TGCAATCCCACTTTCCAAAATATGGAGGAAAGATTATAATGACATGCTGTGGCCACTGCAATTTCATAGAATCTGCCAGAAAAATTCGTTTTTATTGACATTTTCGACTAATATCGTGGTGAGCAAACCCACTTGCATAAAAAAGCTTGAAATATACTATTGGCGCGACACAGCCATTGCAATGCCATAGAATCTTACTGGAAAAAGCAT
>NW_017022181.1:0-210 GCF_001483705.2 Eufriesea mexicana | reverse complement strand
TCACCAAGCTATAACAGATTATAGAACTTGAATAGGCCTATTCTCTGGCAAGTAGATGGCTGTTCTTGCCATTGAATTGGAGGCGTTGGACGATCTACTCACCAAGGTATAGAACGTTATAGACTTTGAATAGTCCTATTGCCTGGTAACCAGGTGGCTGTACTTGCCACTGGATTGAAGGCGTTAGGCGATCTATTCACCGAGCTATAA
>NW_017022180.1:0-210 GCF_001483705.2 Eufriesea mexicana | reverse complement strand
TGGCTAGTACAGCCATCTACCTGCCAGAGAATAAGCCTTTTCAAAATATATAGTCTGTTATAGTTTGGAGAGTAGATCGCCTACCGCCTTCAATACAATGGCAAGTTCAGATATCTACGTTCCAGAAAATAGGTCTATTCAAAATCCATAATCTGCTGTAGCTTGGTGAATAGATCGCATAAGGCCATCAATCCAATGGCAAGTACAGCC
>NW_017022179.1:0-210 GCF_001483705.2 Eufriesea mexicana | reverse complement strand
TTTGATTACGTTACGATTGGTTTGGTTAGGAGAGGGCAGGTTTGACTCTAGTATTATAGCCTGGTATTAGGTGGATTTCGGCACCCTAAAGGGCTCTAATATGTTCTGCTTGCCTCTGGGAAGAACAGCAATTGCGTCCTCTACAGATTACGTTGCGTCAAGTTACGTTTGGTTAGGCTGGGTTATGATAAGTTTGGTCAGGGTAGCTTC
>NW_017022178.1:0-210 GCF_001483705.2 Eufriesea mexicana | reverse complement strand
TTGTGCCTTGCTCATCAGTGCTGCGGATTCATGCGCCCTCCTCTGGTCCAGTACATTCTGCTTTGCTCTGAGGAGGTCAGCAATAGTCGTCTTGGCTCGTTTGGTTGAGTTAGGTTACGTTTGGTTGTATTACGCTTGGTTATGTGTGGAGAGGTTAGCTTTGACCTTTGCGCAGTACACTGCTATTCGGTGGATTGCTGCGCAATGCAG
>NW_017022177.1:0-210 GCF_001483705.2 Eufriesea mexicana | reverse complement strand
CGGCTGGTTACGTTGAGTTTGGCTACGTTAGGTTTGGTTATGTTAGTTTGGGTTTTGCTTTGTCGTCTTCGGCTTTTCTGCTGTACAATGCGATTCTATGGATTTCTGCACCCCTCCCTGCCCTAACGTGTTCTGCGTGGCACTGGTGGGCCAGCAATAGTGCTCGCGGCACCTTAGGTTGAGCTATATTACATTTGGTTATGTTAGACT
>NW_017022176.1:0-210 GCF_001483705.2 Eufriesea mexicana | reverse complement strand
GATTGAAGGCGTAAGGCCATCTATTCACCATGCTATAACAGGCTACAGATTTTCAGTAGAACAATTCTCTGGCAAGCAGATGGCTGTACCTGCCAATGGATTGAAGGCGTTAGGCGACCTATTCACCAAGTTATAACAGGATACATGTTTTGAACAGACTTATTCTCTGGCAAGGAGAAGGCTGTACATGCCATTGGATTGTAGGCCTTA
>NW_017022175.1:0-210 GCF_001483705.2 Eufriesea mexicana | reverse complement strand
CGACCTGGAATGTCCTGACCTGCCCTTACCTGAACTGACCTGACCTGTCGTGACCTTATCTGGTCTGGCCTGGACTGACCAGACATGACATGACATGACCTAACCTGACCTGGACTGGCCAGACATTGCCTTCCCTGGACTGCCCTTTCCTGACCCGACCTGACTTGACCTGTCCGGACCTGACCTGACGTGCCCTGACATTGCCTGGTC
>NW_017022174.1:0-210 GCF_001483705.2 Eufriesea mexicana | reverse complement strand
AGTTCAATTTTATTGACATTTTCGACTAATATCGTGGTGAGCTAACTTTCATGCATAAGTAAGTAGGAAAGATGCTTTTTGAGGGCTATAGCCGTTGCAATGATGTAGAATGTGGGCGGAAAGTACAATTTTGTTGACATTTTCGATTAATATCGTGGTCAGCTAACTTCCTTGCGTAAGTAAGGGGGAAAGATACTATTGGCGTACTAT
>NW_017022173.1:0-210 GCF_001483705.2 Eufriesea mexicana | reverse complement strand
TATCTGTCCATCGAAGTTTCTATTTGCATTATACATTTTACATGGTACAAAGGTGAAAGAAAGATTCAACGAGGAGAAAGGTTCCATGGAAAAGAGATTATTCCCTATCGTGTTATTTTTATTCGTGTACAGAAAATTAATACTCGGTTAGAAATAAAATTTCTAAGAATCATCGGCCAAACAATTTCACCGAAAATTATAAAATTAATA
>NW_017022172.1:0-210 GCF_001483705.2 Eufriesea mexicana | reverse complement strand
AAAAGGCAGTAGTTCGCAAAAATGCGCGGATAGCAGTGTATAGCACAAAAGTCTAGAATATCCAATCCTAACCTGTCCACACGTAAAATAATCGAACGTAGCGTAGCTGAATCTAACGTGCCGAGGCGACTATTACTGGCCGCTGCGGGGGCACGCAGACGATACTCGTGCACATTAGAGCGCAGAAATCCGCAGCATTGCAGTGTATAG
>NW_017022171.1:0-210 GCF_001483705.2 Eufriesea mexicana | reverse complement strand
GCGATTATACAATTAGGGCTCAACAAATTCGGACCTGTTAGAAAAAACATGTAAAGCGAAGGAAAGAGTACGCTTAGATGGTTCGAACTCGACTTTTTGCGTTCAAAATTATGCGGTCTCTGAGAGCGCTTTGAGCGTACAAAGCGTCGTACGCAATGTGTTAACACTTTGCCGGCCGCTGTCACACAGGCGTGACTTTTTCTCGCCAAC
>NW_017022170.1:0-210 GCF_001483705.2 Eufriesea mexicana | reverse complement strand
TCAACTGCTTTCGCTATATCGATGCTAATTCGGGATCTAAAATTTTAGGATTTTATATTGTGACCTTCCATGGAACACTCGAAGTATCTAGGACAGTTTCCAGTTAACCTCATGACTGTGCAATTCCAAAATCCATAATCTGGGAGATAATTGTTAATAATAACCGGAAAGCAATACTTGTTGCAGACTTTTGGAAGAACTCAGGACACA
>NW_017022169.1:0-210 GCF_001483705.2 Eufriesea mexicana | reverse complement strand
AACTGTTTCTGGCCTTCCCTGGGTTATGCAGGACATATTAGAGGATGGTAGGGTGCAGAAATCCATAGAATCACAGTGTATAGCAGAAAAATCAAGGCTATCCGTACCTTACCCATGCCAACGATAGCTAACCAAACGTTACCAAACACAGCCTAACATGCCGCTGCCACTATTTCTGTCCTGTTCAGAGCAAAGCAGAGCATATTAGAG
>NW_017022168.1:0-210 GCF_001483705.2 Eufriesea mexicana | reverse complement strand
TTGCCATAGATTAGGTCTATCCAAAATCTATAATCTGCTATGGCTTGGCGAATAGGTCGCCTAACGCCTTCAATCTAATGGCAAGCGCAGCCATCTACTTGCCAGAGAATAGGTCTATCCAAAATCAGTAACATGATATAGCATGGGGAATAGGTCGCCTAACGCCTTCAATACAATGGCAAGTACAGCTATCTACTTGCCAGAGGATAG
>NW_017022167.1:0-210 GCF_001483705.2 Eufriesea mexicana | reverse complement strand
AGGCCTGATTAAAATTGCATCGAGTCGTAAAATTTATTTTTAAGGTATTCCAAGAAGAGGGAGTAGAGTTAGAGCTGATTAATCCTGAAAATACCGAATTAGAAGAATTGTACATCGATATTTTGAAATACGAACGCCACTATAATGAAATATTTTGAAGTATTCGTACACCAAGAGAATTGTTATCAAAATTTCCACAAGTACAAAAGA
>NW_017022166.1:0-210 GCF_001483705.2 Eufriesea mexicana | reverse complement strand
CAACAGAATCTCTCTGCAAAGTCCAGTTTTATAGACAGTTTCGACTAAAATAGTGGTGAGCAAACTTTCTCGCATAAACAAGCAGGAAAGGTTCTATTGGTGTGCTATAGCTAATGCAATGCAATAGAATCTGTCCGGAAAGTTCATATCTATTGACATTTTCGACTAATATCGTGGTGAGCTAATTTTGTTGCATAAATAAGGAGAAAA
>NW_017022165.1:0-210 GCF_001483705.2 Eufriesea mexicana | reverse complement strand
AGTGTGGAATTTGATATTTGAAGATTGAAATTTGAAGGTTTAAATTTCACATTCGAAGATTGGAATTATGAAATGTTGATTTAAACGAATGATTTAAATTATAAAGTAATATTGGAATTTAAATAAATGATTTAAGACAAAGAGAAGATTTGTTAGTTTAGACTTAAAATTAAGTATTCGAGATTCTTCATTTTAAACGAACAGTATGAA
>NW_017022164.1:0-210 GCF_001483705.2 Eufriesea mexicana | reverse complement strand
TAGATGGGTGTACTTTCCATTGGATTGATGGCGCTACGCGATCTAATCACCAAGCTATGACAGATTATAGATTTTGGATATACCTATTTTCTGGTAAGTAGATGTCTGTACTTGCCATTGGTTTGATGACGGTAGGCGATCTACACACCAAGCTATAACTGACAACAGATTTTGAATACACCTATTTTCTGGCAAGTAGATGTCTGTTCT
>NW_017022163.1:0-210 GCF_001483705.2 Eufriesea mexicana | reverse complement strand
GATTTCTGTGGTTTACAGGGCTGTAGTATATTCTGCTTGGCTCTGGGGGGTCAGCAATAGTGGACGAGGCACGTTAGGTTCATATAGACTACGTTTGGTCAGGTTATGAGAGCTACGGTTATGTTCGAATTGCTTAAACTTTTCGGTTATTCACTCCGATTCCATGGATTTCTTCCCTCTACTCTCCTCTAATATGTTCCGCTTGACTCT
>NW_017022162.1:0-210 GCF_001483705.2 Eufriesea mexicana | reverse complement strand
AAGTAAGGAGGAAAGATGCTTTTTGAGTGCTATAGAAATTGCAATGCTATAGAATGTGGCTGGGAAATACAATTTTGTTGACATTTTCGACTAATATCTTGGTGAGCGAACTTCCTTGCTTAAGTAATGAGGAGAGATGCTTTTTGAGTGCTATAGCCATCGCATTGAAATAGACTGTGGCTGGAAAATACAATTTTGTTGACATTTTCG
>NW_017022161.1:0-210 GCF_001483705.2 Eufriesea mexicana | reverse complement strand
CATTATTAATCGGAGTATCCCTGCTTTCTACTGTGCTCTACCCTGATCTGCTTGGCCCTGTGGAGGCCAGCAATTGTGACCGCGGCACGTTATGTTCAGTTTTGCCGTGATAAGCTAGGATGAGTTAGTTGGTTTAGGTCCGGGTTTCACTTACTTTTCCGCTGTACGGTTATTCGGTGGATTTCCGCGCTCCACTCTGCTCTACTATGC
>NW_017022160.1:0-210 GCF_001483705.2 Eufriesea mexicana | reverse complement strand
CATACATCCATCCATCCCTACAGCCAACCATTCATTCATACATCCATCCGTACATCCATCCTTCCATCCACGCATGCATCCACACATCCATACATCCACAAATTCATCCATCCATGCACTCATTCATCCATACGTACATACATACACACGTCCATACATACATCCACACATACATATATACACACATTCGTACAAACGTCCATCCTTCCA
>NW_017022159.1:0-210 GCF_001483705.2 Eufriesea mexicana | reverse complement strand
GGATGGATGGATGTATGGATGGATGGATGTATGGATGGCTGGATGTATTAATATATGGACGTTTGTATGTACGGATGTATGTATGTATGGCTGTATTTGCGATATGGATGTACGGAGGTGTGTATGCATGTATGTATGTATGTAAGTATATATGGATGTACGGAGGAATGGATGTATGGATGTGTGGGTGGACGAATGAATGGGTGAATG
>NW_017022158.1:0-210 GCF_001483705.2 Eufriesea mexicana | reverse complement strand
GTGTATGGGTGTATGCATGGATATATGTATGGACGTATGTATGGATGTACATATGGATGGATGCGTGCATGGATGTATGGATTTTAGGATGAATGGATGTGTGTATGTGGAATGTATAGATGGATGGATTTATGGATGGATGGATGTCGGATGGATGGATGTATTAATGTATGGACGTTTTTATGTATGGATGTATGAATGTATGGCCGT
>NW_017022157.1:0-210 GCF_001483705.2 Eufriesea mexicana | reverse complement strand
AATTATATTTTATTGACATTTCGGCTAATGTCGTGGTGAGCTAAGTTTCTTTCTTAAATAAAGGGGAAAGATTCTATTATCGTGCTATTTCCATTGGAGTGCCACAGAATGTGGCTGGAAAATTCAATTGTATTGACATTTTCGGCCAATATCGCGGTGAGCAATCCTCCTCGCATAAATAAGGAGGAAAGATCCTTTTGGAGTGCTATG
>NW_017022156.1:0-210 GCF_001483705.2 Eufriesea mexicana | reverse complement strand
CGTAACTTATCCTAACGTGCCGAAACCAGCAGTGCTGCCCTCTACGGAGACAAGAAGGGCATACTAGAGGAGAGTAGAACACAGAAATCCGCCGTTAACCAATGTATAGCGAAGAAGTCGAAGCGATCCTGAATTATCCAAACCTATCGCAACGTAGCGAAACGTATCCTGACAGAACCTAACGTGCCGCGACGACAAGTGCTGGCCTCC
>NW_017022155.1:0-210 GCF_001483705.2 Eufriesea mexicana | reverse complement strand
TCAATTTTATTGACATTTTCGACTAATATCGTGGAGAGCTAGCTACCTTGCATCAGTATGGAGGAAAGAGCCTTTTGGCGTGCTATAGCCATTGCAATGCGGTAGAATCTGGCCGGAAAATTCAATTTCATTGACATTTTCGACTAGTATCGTGGAGAGTTAGCTTCCTTGCATAAGTATGGAGGAAAGATCCTTTTGGCGTGCTATAGC
>NW_017022154.1:0-210 GCF_001483705.2 Eufriesea mexicana | reverse complement strand
ATGTAGGTGGAGATACTTGCCATTGGATTGAAAGCGTTAGGCGATCTATTCACTAAGCTATAAAAGGACATATACTTTTAATAGACCTATTCTCTGGCAAGTAGATGGCTTTACTTGCCATTGAACTGAAGGCGCTAGGCGATGTACTCTCCAAGCTATAACAGATTATAGATATTGAATAGACTTATTCCCTGGCAAGAAGATGGCTGT
>NW_017022153.1:0-210 GCF_001483705.2 Eufriesea mexicana | reverse complement strand
GAGAGCAGAAATCAATAGAATGGCAGTGAATAGAAGAAAGGTCGAAGCCATCCAAACCCAACCCCTGCTAACATAACCTAACCGAATGTAACATAACACAACCTAATGTGCCGCGGACATTATTTCTGGCCTCCCCAGGGTAATGCGGGGCATACTAGGGCACAATAGAGAGCAGGAAACCACGGAAGGACGGTGCATAGCACGAAAGTC
>NW_017022152.1:0-210 GCF_001483705.2 Eufriesea mexicana | reverse complement strand
CCCGAGTCGAGGAAACGACGGTTTATTCCTTTATGACCAGCGTTCCACGATTCGCGGACACCTGGACCTCCTAAAATACCGTCCGAGTCAACCACCTATAAAAATGATTAAAATTCCCCAAAGATCGAAAAACAAATTGACAATTTGTTTAAACTTCCACTTCCACCAACAACCTCTGAATTCCATACACACCCCTTCAACCAACATGCC
>NW_017022150.1:0-210 GCF_001483705.2 Eufriesea mexicana | reverse complement strand
ATATGCTACGTTTGGTTGTGTTACGGTAATTAATGTTAGGATGGGATTGGCCTTGACTTTAAGTTATACAGTGCAATCCGGCGGATTTCTGCACTCTACTCTGCTCTAGTATATTCTGCTTGGCTTCGGCGAGGCCAGCAATAGTGGCCTCGGCGTGTTGGGTTGAGTAAAGTTATGTATGATTATGTTACCTTTGGCTAGGTTAGTACA
>NW_017022149.1:0-210 GCF_001483705.2 Eufriesea mexicana | reverse complement strand
GGATGGTTGTATGGATTGGGTTATGTATGGATAGATGTATGTGCGGATGGATGGATGTATGTACGTATGAGTGTATGTATGGTTGTATGTTTGGATGTAAGTATAGATGTTTGAATGGATGTATGTATGTGTATATGTATGGACGTTTGTATGGATGTATGGGTGGCGATATGAGTGGATGTATGCATGTATGTGAGGATGTATGTATGG
>NW_017022148.1:0-210 GCF_001483705.2 Eufriesea mexicana | reverse complement strand
TGTATGGATCGATGGATGTTTGGATGGGTGGTTGTATGGCTGGATGGATGTATGGAAGAATTGTTGTATGGATGGGTGAATGTATGGATTGATGGCCATATGGATGGATGGTTCTGTGGGTGGATTGAGGTATGGATGGATGGATGTATGTATGGATGGACGTATGGATGTATGAATGGATGGATGTAAGGATTGATGGATGTATGGATG
>NW_017022147.1:0-210 GCF_001483705.2 Eufriesea mexicana | reverse complement strand
AATAAAATTGAACTTTCCAGCCCGATTCTGCAGCATTGCAATGGCTACAGCACGCCTGTAGAACCTTTCCTCCTTGTTTATGCAAGAATGTTAGCTCACCACGATATTTGTCGAAAATGTCAATAAATTTGAACTTTCCAGCCCGACTCTGCAGCATTGCAATGGCTATAGCGTGCCAAAGGGATCTTTCCTCGTTACTTATGCATGGAA
>NW_017022146.1:0-210 GCF_001483705.2 Eufriesea mexicana | reverse complement strand
TGTATGGATGGGTTGAGGTATGGGTGAACGGATGTACGGATGAATGTATGTACGGAAGAATGGATGTATGGATGGATGGATGTATGTATGGATGGATGTATGTATGGATGGATGTACGGTTGTATGGATGTATGGATGCGTATATGTATGGATGGATGGATGGATGGATGTAACGATGGATGGATGTACGAATGGATGGATTTATGGATA
>NW_017022145.1:0-210 GCF_001483705.2 Eufriesea mexicana | reverse complement strand
AATGTCCCAAGTCAAGTGGAGACCCGTTTTATGCCTCTATCGCAAGGGTCCCTTGCTCAGCGTTACCTAAACCACCGCTAGGATAAACCGTGACAAGGATCCACGTATTATTCTCTAGACGACAGGCGTAAGAACCCAAATGTTTATACAACCACCACCACCGAAAGACGCCGAAGTTAGCATACACCCCGAATATCATAGCAACCAATG
>NW_017022144.1:0-210 GCF_001483705.2 Eufriesea mexicana | reverse complement strand
GGGTAGAGCGCACAAATCAATATAATCGCAGTGTATGGCAGAAAAGTCAGAGCTATCCAAACCCAACCCGCACTAACGTTACCTAACCAAACTTGACCTAGCTAAACTTAACGTGCCGCGACAAATGTGGCTGGCATCCTGAAAGCCGCGGAACATATTGCAGGAGAGTAGAGCACAGAAACCATGTTATCGCAGTGTATAGCAGAAAAG
>NW_017022143.1:0-210 GCF_001483705.2 Eufriesea mexicana | reverse complement strand
TATGCAAGAAAGTTAGCTCACAGCGATGTTAGTCGAAAATGTCAATAAATTTGAATTTTCCAAACAGGTTCTATATCAATGCAATGGCTATAGCACGCCACTAGAATCTACCCACTTATTTATGCAATAAAGTTAGATCACGATGACATTAGTCGAAAATGTTAATAAAATTGGATTTTCCGGGAAGATACTATAGCGTTGCAATGGTAA
>NW_017022142.1:0-210 GCF_001483705.2 Eufriesea mexicana | reverse complement strand
TGTCAATAAAATTGAATTTTTCATCCAGATTCTACATCATTGCAATGGTTACAGCTTGAAAATATAATCTCTCCTCCATATTTATGCAAGAAAGTAAGCTCACCGCGGTATTAGACTAAAATGTTAATAAAATTGGACTTTCCAGCACGAATCTGCAGCATTGCATTGGCTATAGCAGGCCAAAAGTATCTTTCCTCCATATTTATGCCA
>NW_017022141.1:0-210 GCF_001483705.2 Eufriesea mexicana | reverse complement strand
GTATTTAATATTAATTATTTTTGTACATGGAATGAATTATGTAGAAGCTTCCTGTCTTGGACCGAGAGTTAATTGTTAATTGTTTATATCTATTTCGATGTATAAATCTATCTAGTGGTTTTCTAAAAATTTTAGCAGAAGAGTATCTTCAATTCATTATTTTTATAATATTTTCATAAACCATTTTCCGGAAATTCGGAATCAAATTCG
>NW_017022140.1:0-210 GCF_001483705.2 Eufriesea mexicana | reverse complement strand
ATAACGTGCCTAAACCACTATTGCTGCGCACCCCAGGTCCTAGCAGAACTTAATAGAGCACAGAAGATATCCACCGAATTGCAATGTATGGTACAAAAGTCAAAGCTACCCTATTTTTACATATCCAAGGTTAACGTAGCCAGACATAGCATATCTGAGACTGACCTAACGCTTCCTCAATTGCTTGGCTCCCCGGCGTCGAGCAAAGCT
>NW_017022139.1:0-210 GCF_001483705.2 Eufriesea mexicana | reverse complement strand
GCCACTGTCCTCTGCAGAGCCAAGTTGAACGTAGTGGAGAAGAATTGTTCACAGAAATCCTCCGATTGAGGGTGTATATCACGAAAGACGAAATTAACCTAGCCTAACCTAACCTACCCTAATCTAACCAAACGTAGCCTAACTCACGCTCACGTGCCAGGACCACTATTGCCCTCCTCCCCAGAGCCGTGCAGAGTATACTAGAGCAAT
>NW_017022138.1:0-210 GCF_001483705.2 Eufriesea mexicana | reverse complement strand
AAAAGTCAATGCTATCATGTCGTATCCTATCAAATCGTGACTAAACTATACATATCATAATTCAACCTAATGTGACATGACATCGGTGGATTTCAGCGCTCCACTACGCTCTAGAATATTCTGCTTGGCACTGCGGAGGCAGGAAACTGTAGTGTCTGAAAGTTAGGTTGAGTTAAGCTACGTTCGATTGCGCTGCGTTTGGTTGTGTCA
>NW_017022137.1:0-210 GCF_001483705.2 Eufriesea mexicana | reverse complement strand
CGACTAATATCGTGGTGAAATGACTGTATTGCATAAATAAGGGTGAAATGTCCTATTGGTGCGATATGCCCATTACAATGATATAGAATCTGGCTGGAAAACTCAATTTTATTGACATTTTGGACTAATATCGTGGTGAACTAACTATCTTGCATAAATAAGGACGATAGATACTATTGGCGTGATATAGCCTTTGCAATGCTATAGAAT
>NW_017022136.1:0-210 GCF_001483705.2 Eufriesea mexicana | reverse complement strand
ATTGTGGTGGGCCAACTTTCTTGCATAAATAAAGAGTTTAGATTCTATTGGCGTGCTATAGACGTTGCAATGATATAGAATGTGCCTGCCAGATTCAATTTTATTGACATTTGCCTCCTATATCGTGGTGAGGTGTCTTTCTTGTGGAAATAAGGCGGAAAGGTTCGATTGGCGTGCTATTGCCGACGCAATGCCAAAGAATCTTGCAGG
>NW_017022135.1:0-210 GCF_001483705.2 Eufriesea mexicana | reverse complement strand
GGCTAATATCGTGGTGAGATTCCTTTCTCGCATAAATAGGGAGGAAAGATTCTATTGGCGTACTATAGGCTTTGGAAAGCTATAGAATCTTCCTGGTAAGATCAATATTATTGACGGTTTCGACTATTATCGTGGTGAGATACCTTCCTTGCCTAAATAATCAGGGTAGATCCTATTGGCGTGCTGTAGACATTGCAATGATATAGATTG
>NW_017022134.1:0-210 GCF_001483705.2 Eufriesea mexicana | reverse complement strand
TCAATCCCATGGCAAGTACAGCCATGTACTTGCTAGGGAATAAGTCTATTCAAAATCTATCACTTCTTGTAGCTTGGTGAATAGATAGCCTAACTCCTTCAATCCAATGGCAAGCACAGCCATCTACTTGGCAGAGAATAAGTCGACTCAAAATCTATAAGCTGTCATAGCTTCGTGATTAAATCGCCTGACGCCTTCAATCCAATGGCA
>NW_017022133.1:0-210 GCF_001483705.2 Eufriesea mexicana | reverse complement strand
TGGCTAGGTTAGGATAGGAAACTTCGAATTTTGTGGTATGCACTGCTATTCGGCGGTTTTCTGACCTCTAATGCGCTCCAGCATGCTCTGCTAGTCTCTGTGGTGGCCAGTAATATCGGTCTCGGCACTTTCGTCTTTGTCAGGTTGCGTAATGTTGGGTTAGGTTAGGAAGGTTTGTTTAGGACCTCTTTGACTTTTGTGCCATGCACT
>NW_017022132.1:0-210 GCF_001483705.2 Eufriesea mexicana | reverse complement strand
ACTGCAATGCAGCGGATTTCTGGGCTCAGCTTTGCTCTAGCATCTTCTGCTTGGCCCTGGGAGGCCAGAAATAATGGTCTCTTCAAGTCTGGCTGGGCTATGTTACGTTCTGTTGTGATAAGCTTGGTGAGGTTAGAATAGGATAGTTCAGACGTATGTGCTATAATCTGCTGTCTTCCGACCTCTGCGCTCGACTGCTCTCTAATATAT
>NW_017022131.1:0-210 GCF_001483705.2 Eufriesea mexicana | reverse complement strand
GCGTTCTGAAAAGTTATGTTTGTTTGGGTTATGCTTGGATAGCTTTGCCTTACCCGGCGTAGAATGTTATTCGGTAGTTTTCTGAGCTGTGCTGTGCTCTCATATACACGCCTCGACTATTGGGAGGCCAGAAATAGTGATCGATGGATTCTAGGTTGGATTAGGTTACGTGAGGATAGGCTAGGCTGGGATAAGTTTTTTCAGGACAGC
>NW_017022130.1:0-210 GCF_001483705.2 Eufriesea mexicana | reverse complement strand
AAGATTCATTTCACGTGCTATTGCCGTCGCAATGCTATAGAATCTGGCTGGAAAGTTAAATTTAATTGACATTTTCCACTAATTTCGCGGTGAGTTTGCTTTCTTGCTTAAATAGGGGGGGAAGATTCTATTGGCGTGCTGTAGGAGTTGCAAAGCTATAGGAACTTCCTGAAAAATTCAATTTTATTGACATTTACGACTAATATCGTG
>NW_017022129.1:0-210 GCF_001483705.2 Eufriesea mexicana | reverse complement strand
TATCGACATTTTCGACTATTATCGCGGTGAGCTAACTTTCCTGCATAAACAAGGAGGAAAGATAATATTGGCGTGCTATAACCATTGCAATGACAAAGAATCTGGCTGGAAAAAGCAATTTTATTGACAGTTACGACTAATATGGTGGTGAGCTAACTTTCTTCCATAAGTCAGGAGGAAAGATACTATTGTCGTGCTATTGCCATTGCA
>NW_017022128.1:0-210 GCF_001483705.2 Eufriesea mexicana | reverse complement strand
CGAATGTATGTATGGATTAATTAACGCATGTATCTATGGATGTATGTATGGTTGTGTGTATGGCTGTATGCATGGATATATGTATGGACGTATGTATGGATGTACATATGGATGGATGAGTGCATGGGTGTATGGATTTTTGGATGAATGGATGTGTGGATGTATGGATGTAAGGATGGATGGATGGATTAATGTATGGGCGTTTGTATG
>NW_017022127.1:0-210 GCF_001483705.2 Eufriesea mexicana | reverse complement strand
GTTGTGTTAGCTTGGGTTGGGCTAGGTTAGGTTAGGTTGTGTTAGGTTATGTTAGGTTAGTTTTCGTTAGGTTTGGTTAGGTTACGTTTCGTTAGGTTAGGTTCGTATAGCTAAAGTTTGGTAAGGTGGGCTGCGTTACGTTTTGTCAGGTTAAGTTAGGATAGGTTACGTTGGGTTCCGTTAGGCTAGGTTAATAGAGGTCATGTTACG
>NW_017022126.1:0-210 GCF_001483705.2 Eufriesea mexicana | reverse complement strand
GCCAAGCAGGACGTGTTAGAGCACACAAGAGCGCAGGAATTCACCGAATAGCAGTGTATAGCAGAGAAGTCGTAGCCATCCTGTCCATACTTTACCTTACCTATCCTAACCAAAAGGAACGTTGCTCACTCTATCGTGCCACGACCTTCATTGCTAGCCTCCACAGGGTCGAGCAGGGTATAGTAGAGCAGTGTAGAGCGCAGAAATCTG
>NW_017022125.1:0-210 GCF_001483705.2 Eufriesea mexicana | reverse complement strand
AATCAAAATAAGTAAAAGCAGTGATCGTATATAACCCAATACCTAAATGAGCCATTCGCTGCAAAGATCGATTAATTTCACTTTTTGAAAAATCTTAAATATGAAATGTTATGACTATACCACCAAATGCTTTGACACTTAAATATCAGATTTTTCAAAAAGTGGAGTTAATCGATTTGTGCAGTGAACGTCTCAAATGCGAAATTGTAA
>NW_017022124.1:0-210 GCF_001483705.2 Eufriesea mexicana | reverse complement strand
ATTCTCTGGCAAGTAGATGACTGCACTTGCCATTGGATTGAAGGCGTTAGGCGATCTTTTCACAAAGCTATAACGGATTATAGATTTTGAGTAGACCGATCCTCCAGCAAGTAGGTGGCTGTACCTGCCATTGGATCGAATGCGTTAGGCGATCTATTCACCAAGCTATAACAGACTATAGATTTGGGAAAGACCTATTCTCTGGCAAGT
>NW_017022123.1:0-210 GCF_001483705.2 Eufriesea mexicana | reverse complement strand
GATATTTGTCGAAAATGTTAATAAAATTGAATTATTCCGACAGATTGTATAGAATTGCAATGGGTATAGCACGCCAATAGAATTTTACCTCCTTATTTATGCAAGAAAGTTAGATCACCACGATATTAGGCGAAAATGAGAGTGAAATTGAATTTTCGCGCCAGATTCTATGGCATTGCAATGGCTATAGCACGCCAATTGAATCCTTCC
>NW_017022122.1:0-210 GCF_001483705.2 Eufriesea mexicana | reverse complement strand
AGTGAACAAATTTGTCCAACGGCTAAGGTGCTGTGGCCATTGGTGTACGCAGTGCTGTTTCGATAATTGTTAATATCTCTAGCAGTAATGGATCAGTCCTTCGTCACTCTAGAATTGCAGTCGGATACAAAACTTCCCTGAAGGTAGTAATCCATTCGACAATATGCTGTACTGGTGGATGTACAAACTACATTACTGGGACTTGTAAAT
>NW_017022121.1:0-210 GCF_001483705.2 Eufriesea mexicana | reverse complement strand
AACACGGGGGTGAGTATACGGGGTAAATCCGATTCCGTCGTTCAGTCTGCTAACAGACTTCCGGGAGCTAAAGTATCGCTTTGATAGTACGAACCGGTTTACATATTTCGATCGAGAAAACCGCCTTCCTCGTGTTTTCGGAATCGGGTTCGCTCGGAAGATCGATCGCGTCGATTTCGAGTAGGGATTATTTACCGATTGACCCGGTGA
>NW_017022120.1:0-210 GCF_001483705.2 Eufriesea mexicana | reverse complement strand
CCTACCTCAGCCTAACGTTCCGCGTTCACAAATGCTGGCCTCGCAGGAGCCATGCAGAGCACATTAGTGTTGAGAAGAATGCAGAATCCCATAGAATCGCAGTGTATATCAGAGAAGTCACAGCTACCTAAGCCTAACCCATACCAAGGGCGCATAACCAAACATAGCCTTTATCAACATAACTTGCTGAAACCGCAATTGCTGCGCCCC
>NW_017022119.1:0-210 GCF_001483705.2 Eufriesea mexicana | reverse complement strand
TCGTGGAAAAAGGCACGCCCGAGGTACGATGAATCCGAGAGGACTCCAAGAACGCCCCGGAAACCGAAGACAGCCCCCCATACAGGTACGAGGAACTGGGCAGCGCGATAACGCGTCTCAAAGGAGGAAAATGCCCTGGCCCCGACAGAAAGGAGTCGGAGATAATTCAGGAAGCATGGAGCTCTATTTACCAAGAGCTACTGAATCTCG
>NW_017022118.1:0-210 GCF_001483705.2 Eufriesea mexicana | reverse complement strand
GTGGGGGATTTAGTGGGTAAAAGTCCCATATAACCCTGCCCCATTCCCTAAGGTGGCCGTGTACCTTTGGAAGATTTCCCCCACGTGAATAGAAGAAAGATTAGGATATCTTTGATCCTTGTGCTTTACACTGCAATGCGGCGGACCTCTGCGCTCTGCTGTGATCTAGTATATTCTGGTTGACTCTGTGGAAGTCATCAATGGTTCTGT
>NW_017022117.1:0-210 GCF_001483705.2 Eufriesea mexicana | reverse complement strand
CAAAGAAGACATTTTTGGTATTATACGAGATATTAGAATATGATAGGTTAGTAGGAAAACCTGGACTGTCATCGTTAAACTCAGGATCGTAAACATTTAATACCAACATATCCGAAGAAACAATAAACGTTTGAATTTAAATCAACGATTTATATCATCACGAAGAATTTAAGAACTTAAGCACTCAATTTTTACGGAACTTAAAGAAGA
>NW_017022116.1:0-210 GCF_001483705.2 Eufriesea mexicana | reverse complement strand
ATAGCAGAATATATATTTTGAATAGATATATCATCTGGCAAGTAGTTGGCTGTACTTGCCATTGGATTGAAGGCGTTTGGCGATCTAATCGCCAAGCTATAACAAGTTGTAGATTTTGAATTGACCTATTCTCTGGCAAGTAGATGCCTGTACTTGCCATTGGATTGACGGCGTTAAACGATCTATTCTCCATGCTATAACGGGTTATAG
>NW_017022115.1:0-210 GCF_001483705.2 Eufriesea mexicana | reverse complement strand
GTAGCCACGACTTTTCAGATATACACCGCGATTCTATGGATTTCTGCATCCTACTCTCCATTAAGGAGTTCCTCTGGGCCCTGGGGAGGACAGCAATAGTGCTCGCGGCACATTACCTTGAGTTAGATTACGTTTGGTTATGCTGCGATTGGTTAGGTTAGGATGGGATAAATTTGGTTTTAGTGCTATGGTCTGCTATTCTGTGGATTC
>NW_017022114.1:0-210 GCF_001483705.2 Eufriesea mexicana | reverse complement strand
GTAGCCACGACTTTTCAGATATACACCGCGATTCTATGGATTTCTGCATCCTACTCTCCATTACGGAGTTCCTCTGGGCCCTGGGGAGGACAGCAATAGTGCTCGCGGCACATTACCTTGAGTTTGATTACGTTTGGTTATGCTGCAATTGGTTAGGTTAGGATGGGATAAATTTGGTTTTAGTGCTATGGTCTGCTATTCTGTGGATTC
>NW_017022113.1:0-210 GCF_001483705.2 Eufriesea mexicana | reverse complement strand
AGCAATGATTATAGCTTGCCAATATAACCTTTCCTCCTTGTTTATGCAAGAAAATTAGCTCACAACGATATTAGTCGGAAATGTCAATGAAATTGAATTTTCGATCGAGATTCTATAGCACTGCAATGGCAATAGCACGCCAACAGGATCTTTGCTCCTTATTTATGCAAGAAAGGTAACTCACCACGATATTAGATGAAAATATCAATC
>NW_017022112.1:0-210 GCF_001483705.2 Eufriesea mexicana | reverse complement strand
CGACTGCTATTGCCAGCCACCCCAGGAACAAGCAGATGCAAGTGGAGCAGAGCAAGGCGCTGGAATCGACCGAATATCAGTGGAAAGCACAAATGCAAAGATATACAAAACAAACGTAACGAACGTAATGTAACCAAACATAGCCTATCTCAACCGATCGCACAAATACCACTGTTGCTGGCCATCCCAGAGCCAAGCAGATCACATTGG
>NW_017022111.1:0-210 GCF_001483705.2 Eufriesea mexicana | reverse complement strand
CATAATGGTCGAAGGTACCCTAACCTAACCTGACCTAACCAAACAGAAGGAGTCGTAGCTTAACTCAACAGAACGTGTCGCGACCACTGCCTCCGCCCTCCCCAGGACAAAGCAGGTTATATTAGAGCACAGCAAACCACACAAACTCACTATATAGCAGTACATGGCACGAAAGCCAAAGCTATCCTAACCAAACTTAACATAACCTAA
>NW_017022110.1:0-210 GCF_001483705.2 Eufriesea mexicana | reverse complement strand
CGTGGAGGCCGGCAATAGTAGTCGCGGCACGTCGGGTTTTGTTATTTTAAGCACGGTTGGGTTAAGAAATTTTAAGCTCGGTCCGGTTGCCTTAGAATTTCGTGCTATACACTGCCATTCGGAGTATTTCTGCGCTGTCCTGTGCTCCACTGTATTATGCTTAGCCCTGGGAATTACACCAATAGTGGCCGCGGCACGTTGCGTTGAGGT
>NW_017022109.1:0-210 GCF_001483705.2 Eufriesea mexicana | reverse complement strand
CAATGTTTGCAATAGACAAAAATACGAATTCAATATTTTCAGTGGATAAAAATTCGAATTCAATATTTCCATTGGGCAAAATTACGAAGTCAATATTTCCAATATACAAAAACACGAATTCAATATTTTCAATAGACAAAAATACACATTCAATATTTTCAGTGGATAAAAATTCGAATTCAATATTTTCAATACACAAAAATACGAAAT
>NW_017022108.1:0-210 GCF_001483705.2 Eufriesea mexicana | reverse complement strand
GTTGGTATACAGGGAATTTGACTCGGGTTTTAATTCCTTTCTTTTTCCTGTGGGCAAATATTTGTCGTGATCTGTTAGTGGACTCGTGGGTGGTATTGGGGATGATTGAGGGATGATTGGAATTTCGAAATTTGGTTTAGTTAGAGGTATTTTTAAGCTCCGTTTTAGGGTCTTGAATGCTGGTAAAATATATGTAAAACGAAAGATATT
>NW_017022107.1:0-210 GCF_001483705.2 Eufriesea mexicana | reverse complement strand
TAGCCTAACCGAACTTAGCATAACACTGCATAACGTGCGGCGACCGCTATTGATGGCATTCGTGGAGACAAGCAGACTGTGTTAGAACACATTACACTGCAGAAATCCAACTGATAGCATTGTAAATGAATAAAGCCGTAGATACCACAACCTAACCCGACATAGTCTAACCTAACCAAATGTAGCATAACCCAACATGACCAGCCACGA
>NW_017022106.1:0-210 GCF_001483705.2 Eufriesea mexicana | reverse complement strand
TTAGTCGAAAATGTCAACAAAATTTTATTTTCCAGCCACATTCTATACCATTGCAATGGCTATTGCACTCAAAAAGATCTTTCCTCTTTACCTATGCAAGGAAGATAGGTCACAAAGATATTAGGCGAAAATGTCAGTAAAATTGAATTTTCCAGCAACAATCTGCAGCACTGAAATGCCTATAGCACGCCAACAGAATCTTTTCTCCTT
>NW_017022105.1:0-210 GCF_001483705.2 Eufriesea mexicana | reverse complement strand
TGTCAATAAATGTGAATTTTCCGAACACATTCTATATCACGGCAATGGCTATATCACACCAATCGAATCTTTACTCCGTACTTATGCAAGAATGTTAGCTCACCGCAATATTATTGGAAAATGTCAACAAAATTGAATTTTCCAGCGTGATGCTCTAGCAATGCAATGGCTATAGCCCGCCAGTAGAATCTACCCTCCTTATTTATGCAA
>NW_017022104.1:0-210 GCF_001483705.2 Eufriesea mexicana | reverse complement strand
CCGAACGCAACCAAACTTCACCTAACATGCATAGACCACAATTGCTGACCTCCCGAGATCAAAAAGGATGATACTAGAGCGCAGTAGAGCGCAGAATTCCGACGCATTGCGGTGCAAGGCACAAAAGACAAAGATATCCTGACCCATCGTGATCTAACACAATCTAACCAAACGTAGCCTAACTCAACGTAACGTGCCTGTGCCATTAAT
>NW_017022103.1:0-210 GCF_001483705.2 Eufriesea mexicana | reverse complement strand
TTTCAACCTAACCTGCCGAGACCACTATTACAGGCTTCACCAGGGCCAAGCAGAGCGCAGAAACCCCCCGATAATGCGTGTATAACGCAAGAGTCAGAGCTATCCAAACCAAACGTAGCCTAATCTAACCCAACCATTCGTAACCTCTACCAACCTATCGTGCCACGACCGCTATAGCTGGCCTCCGCAGAGTCGAGCAGAATATAGTAG
>NW_017022102.1:0-210 GCF_001483705.2 Eufriesea mexicana | reverse complement strand
GTTAGGGTAGGTGAGGATGGCACGGACTTTTGCCGCTACTTCTATTCAGCAAACTTCTGCGCTCTACTGTGCTCTACTGCATTCCGTTTTGCTGTGGGGATTCCAGTAATATTTGTCTGCGCTCGTTAGGTATTGTTAGGTTACGTTTGGCTTTATTACGTTTGGACAGGTTACGACAGAGTAGTTTCGACTTTTGAGCTGTACACTGCT
>NW_017022101.1:0-210 GCF_001483705.2 Eufriesea mexicana | reverse complement strand
CCATTGCGGGCCTCCCCAGAGTCGAGCAGGTTATAGTAGAGCACAGTAGAGCGAACAAAGCCCGCAAATAGCTTTCTACGGCACAAAAGTCGAAGATATCCAGACCTAACCCGACGTAACCTGACTCAACCAAACGTGGAGGAACTGAACCTAACGTGCCGCGAACACTGTTGCTCGCTTTCGCGGAGACAAGCAGAAAATGATAGAGCG
>NW_017022100.1:0-210 GCF_001483705.2 Eufriesea mexicana | reverse complement strand
TAATCGAAAGTACAGCCATCTACTTGCCAGCGAATATGTCTACACAAAACCAATAATCTGTTAAAGCTTGGGGAACAGATCGCTTACCGCCTTCAATCCAATGGCAAGTACTGCCATCTACTTGCCAGAGAATAAGTCTGTTCAAATCCTATAAGCTGCCTTAGCTTGGTGATTAGTTGGCCTAACGCCTTCAATCCAATGGCAAGTAAA
>NW_017022099.1:0-210 GCF_001483705.2 Eufriesea mexicana | reverse complement strand
TCTATTGGCGTGCTGTAGCCATTGCAACGCTTTAGAACGTGACTGGAAAGTTCAATTTTATTTCCATTTTCGACTAATGTCGTGGTGAGCAAACTACCGTGCATAAGTAAGCAGGAAAGATGCTTTTTGAGTGCTATAGCCATAGCCATGATATAGAATAAGGCTGGAAAATACAATTTTGTTGACATTTTCGACTAATATCGTGGTGAG
>NW_017022098.1:0-210 GCF_001483705.2 Eufriesea mexicana | reverse complement strand
GACCTGACAAGACCTGCCCAAACTTGACCTGACCTTGCCTGACCTGGCCTGAACTTAACTGACATGAACTGACATCATTTCACTGACCTGACCTGACATGACCTGAGCTGACTTTAACAGGCCTTGCATGACCTGACCTGACATTACTGTCCTGACCTGACATTACTGACCTGACCTGACTGACCTGACCTGACCTTGCCTGACCTGGCC
>NW_017022097.1:0-210 GCF_001483705.2 Eufriesea mexicana | reverse complement strand
GTGCTCCAGTATATTCTGCCTGGCTTTGAGGAGGACAGCAATTATGGTCTCGTCACGTTAGGTGGAGTCAGGGTACGTTTGGTTATGTTGGGATAGCTTAAGCTATGTCAGGATATCGTTGCCTTTTGTTATATACACTGCTGTTTAGAGGATTTTTGCGTTCTACTGTGCTCAAGCAAGTAATGCTTGGGCCTGTGATGTCCAGCAACA
>NW_017022096.1:0-210 GCF_001483705.2 Eufriesea mexicana | reverse complement strand
AGTGTTCCGCCTGACTCTGGGGCGGCCAGCAATAGAGGTCTCGGCGCGTTAGGCTTAGCTATTGTAAGCTTGGTTAGGTATTGTTGGGTAGGGTTAGGCTAGGATTCCTTTAACTTTTTCGATGCGCACTGCTATTTGGAGCCTTTTTGCGCATTACTGTGCTCCAGTAAATTCTGCTCGGCTCTGGGGAGGCCAGAGATTGTGGTCACG
>NW_017022095.1:0-210 GCF_001483705.2 Eufriesea mexicana | reverse complement strand
TATCATAAAAGTAAAAAAATTAATAAATTATTAGCTATTAGTGCCGAGAAATAATAATTAATGGAATCGTTAAAATTCGGAAATTTCCGATCGGGGTGGGGGACTCGGCCGATCGGAGTCTATATAAAGGGCGACGGACCGATGGTGGAGTCATTTGTCGGTTCGACTTCGGAAGTGTAACTTCGAAATTTTTCCGAGTGCGCGAGGGGT
>NW_017022094.1:0-210 GCF_001483705.2 Eufriesea mexicana | reverse complement strand
AAGATTGCAGGAAGAAGATTAGGATGTACCTTAGATCAGCGATTTTCAACTAGTATTTTTAGTCGTGTAGTGAGAATTATAAAAATGTATAATAATTCATTATTTATTGGAAATACTGAAGATTGTCAAATAGGAAATATTCAATCGGAACATTGACTGCAATGTGATATAACATAAGAATGTTTGTGAACCTATATACTTACGTCTTTC
>NW_017022093.1:0-210 GCF_001483705.2 Eufriesea mexicana | reverse complement strand
ATGGATGTATTGGTGTATGAACGTATGGATGTATGGTTGGACGGATATGCGGATGGATGGATGGATGGATGTATGGATGGATGAATGTATGGATGTACGGATGTATGGATGTACGTATGTATGGATGTATGGATGAATGGATGCATAGATGTATGGATGTATGGATGTATGGATGTATGTTTGTATGGATGGATGGATGAATAAATGGAT
>NW_017022092.1:0-210 GCF_001483705.2 Eufriesea mexicana | reverse complement strand
TGCGTATTCTAAGTTTCGATATCGGAAACTTATGGGGAAAGGAGGTGGTGTTGATCGGTATGGGTGTCGAGAGGAACTCGGTACAGATTGAGCAGATTTGAGATCGAGTATCCTCGAATTGCAGTTGCAGTAGCGATATTTTAGGTGAATGTAGATGAATGATAGGTCTAAATAATTATTGTAAGAAAATCGTCGACAATCGGGCCCAAA
>NW_017022091.1:0-210 GCF_001483705.2 Eufriesea mexicana | reverse complement strand
ATATCGTGATGAGCTAACTTTCTTGCATAAATAAGGAGGAGAGATTCTACTGGCCTGCTATAGCCATTTCAATACTATAGAATCTGGATGGAAAATTCAATTTTATTGCCATTTTCGAATAATATCGTGGTGAGCTAGCTTTCTTGAATAAACAAGGAGGAAAGGTTATATTGGCATGCTATAACCATTGCAATGCTATAGAATCTGCCC
>NW_017022090.1:0-210 GCF_001483705.2 Eufriesea mexicana | reverse complement strand
TATTGACATTCTCGCCTAATATTGTTGTGGGATATCTTTCTTGTATAAATAATGCTGAAAGATTCTATTGGGGTGCTATAGCCTTTGCAATGCTATAGAATCCGCCTGGAAACTTCAATTTTATTGACATTTTCGACTAACATCGTCGTGAGCTAACCTTCTTGCATATATAAGGAGCAAAGATTCAATTCACGTGCTATAGCCGTCGCA
>NW_017022089.1:0-210 GCF_001483705.2 Eufriesea mexicana | reverse complement strand
GTGGTGAGCTAACTTTCTTGCATAAAGAAGGTGGGAAGATTCTATTGGCGTGCTATAACCATTGCAGTGCTATAGAATCTGCAAGGCAAATTATATTTTATTGACATTTCGGCAAATGTCGTGGTGAGGTAATTTGCTTGGTTAAATAAGTAGGAAAGATTCTATTGTCGTGCTATTTCCATTGCAATGCTACAGAATCGGGCTGGAAAA
>NW_017022088.1:0-210 GCF_001483705.2 Eufriesea mexicana | reverse complement strand
CAGCCTTCTACTTGCCAGAGAATAGTTCTATTGAAAATATATAATTTGTTACGGCTTGGTGAATAGGTCACCTATCGCATTCAATCCAATGGCAAATGCAGACATCTACTTGACAGAGCATATGTCTACTAAAAACCAATAGTCTGGTACAGCTTGGTGAATAGATCGCCTAACGCCTTCAATCCAATTGCAAGTACAGCCATCCACTTG
>NW_017022087.1:0-210 GCF_001483705.2 Eufriesea mexicana | reverse complement strand
TTATGAAGATTATTTCTCACAATCGTGTCTCGTTTAATGAGCAAATGGATACGTATCAATTTGATGAAATTAATTCTCAACTACCGGACGAAGAGAGGCTGATCCTACGCGGTACATTTCCTCGTATAGTTTCTGTCTGTTCTTTATCCCCCAATGCAGAATTATGAACTTTTCAATTCGTTCTCCAATCAGTTGTATCACTTTCTATGT
>NW_017022086.1:0-210 GCF_001483705.2 Eufriesea mexicana | reverse complement strand
CTCTACATTGCTCCACTATACGCTGCTGGACTCCCGGGAGGCCAACAATACTAGTCTCGGCGCCTTATGTTTAATTAGGCTACTTTCGGCTAGGTTAGGTTAGGATAGGTTGGGTTAGGATATCTTTCACTTTTGTGCTGTACACTACAATGCAGTGTGTTACTGCACTCCACTCTTCTCTAGTACATTGTGCTTGTATCTGGGGATGGC
>NW_017022085.1:0-210 GCF_001483705.2 Eufriesea mexicana | reverse complement strand
AGATGCTTTTTGAGTGCTATCGCCATTGCAATGAAATAGGTTGTGGCGGGAAAATATATTTCTCTTGACATTTCCGACTAATACCATTGTGTGCTATCTTCCTTGCATACAGAAGGAGGAAATACACTTTTGGCGTGCTATATCCATTGCAATGCTGTAGAATCTGGCTGAAAAGTCCAATTTTTTTGACATTTTCGGCTAATATCGCTG
>NW_017022084.1:0-210 GCF_001483705.2 Eufriesea mexicana | reverse complement strand
ACGGTTGGATATGTTGGGCTTGGAGAGGTTAGGATGGGATAGTTTAGACTTTCGTGCTATACAGAGCTATCCGCGGATAACTGCGCTCTACTGTGTACCAACATTCCCTGCTTGGCTCTGGCGTGGCCAGCAATAGTGGCCTCGGCACGTCAGGTTGAGTTACTTTACGTTTGGTTATGTTACTTTTCGCTACGATAGGAGAGGCTACCT
>NW_017022083.1:0-210 GCF_001483705.2 Eufriesea mexicana | reverse complement strand
CCTGACCAGCTCGAACGTAACCTAACCCAACCCAACCCAACCCAACCTTACCTAACCAAACGTCACCTAACCTATCCTAACCCGGCCTAGCCTAAACTAAACCGACGTTACCTAACCCGACCTAACCTAACCCATTCTAACATAACCCGACTTAACCTTACCTAACCTATCGCAACCTATCCGAACCTAACCTAATCTGGACATTACCTA
>NW_017022082.1:0-210 GCF_001483705.2 Eufriesea mexicana | reverse complement strand
CTGGCGCCCACAGTGAAAAGCGGAATATGGTACAGCACAATAGAGTCCAGATGACCATAGTATAGCAGTATTGAGAACAAGAGTCAAAGGTACTCTAACCATACCCAACCTAACCTAACAAAACCGAACGCAATTTAACCCAACCTAACGTGCAGCGACCAGTATTGCTGGAATCCTCAGAGCCAAGCTGAGCATAGTAGAGGAAGGTAG
>NW_017022081.1:0-210 GCF_001483705.2 Eufriesea mexicana | reverse complement strand
AACTTCCTTGCGTAAGTAAGTAGGAAAGATGCATTTTGAGTGCTATAGCGATTGCAATGATGTCGAATGTGGCTGGAAAATACAATTTTGTGGACATTTTCGGCTAATATCGAGATGAGCTAACTTCCTTGCGTAAGTATGGAGGACAGATGCTTTTTGAGTGCTGTAGCCATTGCAATGATATAGAATGTGGCTGGAAATTATAATATT
>NW_017022080.1:0-210 GCF_001483705.2 Eufriesea mexicana | reverse complement strand
AACATTTTCGAGTAATATCGTGGTGAGCAAGATATTCTACGTAAATAAGGAGGAAAGATCCCACTTGTTTGCTATAGCCATAGCTTTGCAATAGACACTGACCAAAAAGTTCAATTTCATTGTCATTTTCGACAAATGTTGACGTGCGCAAGCTTTTCTGGGTAAATAACGAGGTAAGATACTATTGGTTTGCTATTCTCATTGCATTGC
>NW_017022079.1:0-210 GCF_001483705.2 Eufriesea mexicana | reverse complement strand
AACGTCAATAATATTGAATTCTCCAGCCAGATTCTATTGCTTTGTAATGGCCATAGCGTGCCATTAGAGTATTTCGTCCTTTTTTACGCTGTACAGCTGTTTCACCACGATATTAGTAGAAACTGTAAATAAAAATGTATTTTCCACCTAGGTTCTATAGCATTGCAATGGCTATTGCACGCCAGTAGAATCTTTCCTCCTTATTCATGC
>NW_017022078.1:0-210 GCF_001483705.2 Eufriesea mexicana | reverse complement strand
CAGTCGAAACTGTCAACAAAAATGTATTTTCCAACAAGATTCTATGGCAGTGCAATGGCTATATCGCGCCAATAGAATATTTCTTCCTTATTTATGCAGGAAAGTTAGCTCATCTCGATATCAGTCGAAAATGTCCATAAAATCATGTTTTCCAGCCAGATTCTATAGCACTGCATAGGCTATAGCACGCCAATAGTATATTTCTTGCTT
>NW_017022077.1:0-210 GCF_001483705.2 Eufriesea mexicana | reverse complement strand
TCCATACATACATCCATCCATACATACGTCCATACATACATCCATTCACCCATACATACATCCGTCCAAACATCCACCCATCCATACATCCAACGATCCACGCATCCTTCCATCCATACGTCCATCCACCAATCCATCCATCCCGCAATGCATCCATACACATATCAATACACAGATCCATACATACACCCATACATTCATTCATACATG
>NW_017022076.1:0-210 GCF_001483705.2 Eufriesea mexicana | reverse complement strand
AGTGCTGACGCTATGTGAGGTTGGGTTAGGTTACTTTCGGTTATTTTACGTTTGGCTAGGTTAGGATAGGCTACCACGACTTTTGTGCTATACACTGCATTTCACTGTATCTCTGCGCTCTAATGAGGTCTAATATGCCCCGCTTGGCTCTGTGGCGGCCAGTAGCAGTGGTCTCGGCTCGATAGGTTGAATTAGGTTACGTTTCGTTTG
>NW_017022075.1:0-210 GCF_001483705.2 Eufriesea mexicana | reverse complement strand
TATGTTTGGGGAATATTCGGATGGTTTGGATATGTTTGATGTTTGTAATTTTGTGTCCAGTGGGGATATGTTAGATGTTTATAGGTTTGTGTCCAATGTATGTTAGAATTGTAGGTATATTAAATGTTTATAGGTTTGTGTCCAATATAAGTATGTTAGAATTTTAAATATAATAAATATCTATAGCTTAATGTCGAGTGTGAGTATGTT
>NW_017022074.1:0-209 GCF_001483705.2 Eufriesea mexicana | reverse complement strand
GCAATGGCCATTGCTGGCCAATAGAATCTTTCCTCCTTATTTATGGAAGAAAGTCACCTCACCGCGATGCTAGTCGAAAATGTCAATAAAATTGATTTTTCGAGGTAGATTCTGTAGCACTGTAATGAGTATAGCGTGCCAATAGGATCTTTCCTCATTATTTATGCAAGGATGTCAGCTCACCACGATATTAGACGAAAATATCAATA
>NW_017022073.1:0-209 GCF_001483705.2 Eufriesea mexicana | reverse complement strand
GATGGCTGTACTTGCCATTGGATTGAAGGCGTTAGGCCATCTATTCACCATGCTATAGCAGGTAATAGATTTTGAATAGACATATCCTCTGGCAAGTAGATGGCTGTACTTGCCATCGGATTGATGTAGTTATGCGATCTAATCACCAAGCTATGACATCTTATAGATTTTGAATAGACCTATTGTCAGGCAAGAAGATGGTAGTACTT
>NW_017022072.1:0-210 GCF_001483705.2 Eufriesea mexicana | reverse complement strand
CTGGCAAGTAGACAGCTGTAATTGCCATTGGATTGAAGGCGTTAGTCGATCTATTCACCAAGCCATAACATGTTATAGATTTTCGATATACCTATTATATGGCAAGGAGATGGCTGTACTTGCCATTGGATTTAAGGCGTTGGGCGTCCTATTCACCATGCTATAACAGAATATAGATTTTGAATAGATATATTATCTGGCAAGTAGACG
>NW_017022071.1:0-210 GCF_001483705.2 Eufriesea mexicana | reverse complement strand
GGAGGCCAGCAATAGTGGTCTCGGCTCGTTATGTTAAGCTATGCTGCGTTCGGTTGTGTTACGCTTGGATGGTTAGGGTAGGATATCCTAGGCTCTTGTACTATACGTGGCTACCCGCGGATTTCTGCGCTCTGCTGTGCTCTAGTATATTCTGCTTGGCTCTTGGGAGGACAGAGATAATGGTCTCGGAACGTCAGGTTGAGTTATGCT
>NW_017022070.1:0-210 GCF_001483705.2 Eufriesea mexicana | reverse complement strand
CCAGCAGTATTGGTCTCGGCACGTTAGTCTGAGTTTGGCTACGTTTGGATGGTTCATGTTAGTACGGTTAGGTATGGATAGCTTTGACCTTTGTGCCTTACACTACTATAAGATGAATTTCTGCTCCCTAGATTGCTATACTATACTCTGCTCGACTATCGGGATGCGAGCAACAGTGGTATGGCTCGTTAGGTTGTGTTATGTTACGTT
>NW_017022069.1:0-210 GCF_001483705.2 Eufriesea mexicana | reverse complement strand
GGTCGGGTCAGGTCAGGACAGGCCAGGCCAGGACATGTCTGGCCAGTCCAGGTCAGGTTAGGTAATGTCATGTCAGGTCAGTTCAGTCCAGGCAAGGCCATGTAAGATCATGACAGGTCAGGCCAGTTCAGGTAAGGGCAGGTCAGGCCATTCCAGGTCGGGACAGGTGAATTCAGGTCTGGTGAAGTAAGGTCGTCTCAGGGCAGGTCA
>NW_017022068.1:0-209 GCF_001483705.2 Eufriesea mexicana | reverse complement strand
GTGCAAAGCTATAGAATCTTCCTGGAAAATTCAATTTTATTGACATTCTCGACTAATATCGTTTTGAGCTAAATTTAGTGCATAAATAAGGAGGAATTATTCAATTGGCGTGCTATAGCCATTGCAACCCTATAGAACCTGTGTGTCAAATTAAATTTTATTGACATTTTCGATTAATATCGTGGCGAGCCAACTTTATTGTATAAATA
>NW_017022067.1:0-210 GCF_001483705.2 Eufriesea mexicana | reverse complement strand
CAACGTTGTCGATCTTGTACCACAGATTATTGAATAATTCATCTCATATCTCTCTCTCTCTCTCTTTCTCTTTCTACAAAAACTGCTTAAAAATAGCTGTCTAGCTATTCTACGTGATTTCTACTGTTACAGCTCAAAACCAGCGAGACACTCAGTACCCAAAGTAACCAATAAGAAAATATTTAGCCCTGTGGTAGTGGTTGTCATAGA
>NW_017022066.1:0-210 GCF_001483705.2 Eufriesea mexicana | reverse complement strand
GATCGCCGGATGTTTTATTCACCCTTTAACTGTTTGGTGCCACCTAGTGATTGATCGAGGTGATTTCAGATTGTTCTTTATGGTACCCTCCTTTCCTGTGCTTCGTTACTGCTGCGATCCTTTTCCTCTTCTTTTTTTTATTTTTTATAAGTTGATGGTGCGTTTGATTTTTGGATCGTGGCTTTTTATAGGTTAGGTTCGTATGTTACT
>NW_017022065.1:0-210 GCF_001483705.2 Eufriesea mexicana | reverse complement strand
TCTTTGACTCTCTCGTCGTATACCGTTATAAGGTGGATTTCTGCGCTCTATGGCGGTCTACGATACTCTGCACGAATCTGGGGGGGCAGCATAGTGATCTCTGCACGTTAGGTTGAGTTAGGTTACGTTCTTTTATGGTACGGTTGGATAGGTTAGGAGAGGATAGCATATACTTTTGTGCTATACTCTGCTATTCGGTGGGTTGCTGCG
>NW_017022064.1:0-210 GCF_001483705.2 Eufriesea mexicana | reverse complement strand
TGGCTTGGTTGGGGTAGGTTAAGTTTGGTTAGATTGGCTTTGACCTTTTTGCTATACACTGCTATTCGGTGGAATTCGACGCTCTAGCGTGCTATGGTATGTTCCGCTTGGCGACTGCGAGGCCAGCAGTAGTCCTCTCGGCAAACAAGGCTCAGATGCGTTGCGTTTGGTTATGTTACCTTTGGTTAGGTCAGGAGAGGATACCTTTGT
>NW_017022063.1:0-210 GCF_001483705.2 Eufriesea mexicana | reverse complement strand
GCGCAGGCATCTGTAGAATCGCATTGTACAGCAAAGAAGTAAATGGTACGCAAACTAAACCCATACTAGCATATCCTAACCTGACAGTAAACTAAACATAACGTGCCTCACAGGCTATTCCTGGCCACCACAGGACCCACCAGACTCGAGTAGGGCACAATAGAGAGCAGGAATTCACCGAATAACGGACTACGGTACTAAAGCCAAAGA
>NW_017022062.1:0-210 GCF_001483705.2 Eufriesea mexicana | reverse complement strand
AGGTACTGCTGGATGTGTTTATGGATATATGGATGTGTGGATGTATGGGTGTGTGAATGGATGAATGTGAGTATGGATGAACGCATGGATGTATATATAGATGTATGTTTGTAGTTATGGATGGGCGGATGTATGGATGGGTGTATATATATATGTATGTATGGATGTATGGATGGACGGGTGTATGGATGCATGGATGTATGTATCGAT
>NW_017022061.1:0-210 GCF_001483705.2 Eufriesea mexicana | reverse complement strand
TGTACACTGCTACTCGGTGCATTTCTGTCATCTACTGTTTTCTAACACATTCTGCTTGTCCATTGGGAGGCCAGGAAAAGTGGTCCCTGCAAGTTATGTTGAGATATACAACGTTCGAATATGCTGGGTTAGGACTGTTTATGCAAGGGTATTTACGGTTTTTGTGCTATTCACTGCAAGGCGGTGGATTTCTGCGCTATACTGTGCTCT
>NW_017022060.1:0-210 GCF_001483705.2 Eufriesea mexicana | reverse complement strand
CTGTTAGGTTAGGTTTGTTTGGGTTAGGTAAGGATATCTATGACTTTCGTGCTATACACTGCCGTTCCATGCGCCTCTGCTCTCTACTCTCCACTAATGTCGGCTGCTTGGTGGTGGCCAGGCCAGCAATTGTGGGCTTGGCACGTAAGGTTTGATTGGTTACATTTGATTATATTGGGTTGGGTAAGGTTAGGGTAGGATATCTCCTAC
>NW_017022059.1:0-210 GCF_001483705.2 Eufriesea mexicana | reverse complement strand
GTCTACACTGACTTCTGTGCCTTACGCTGCTACTCGGTGGACTTCTGCGACCTATCTTGCTCTTCTACATTCTGCTCTGCTCCGGGCAGGCCGGGAGCAGTGATCGCGGCTCCTCATGTTGGGCTATAGTGAGCTTCGTTAGGTTACATTAGGTCAGGTGTGGATAGAATACCTACTGCTCTTGCGACATTCACTGCAAAGCTGTGGATT
>NW_017022058.1:0-209 GCF_001483705.2 Eufriesea mexicana | reverse complement strand
TAGTCCAAAATGTCAATAAAATTGAATCTGCCAGGCACATACCATATCATTGCAATGGTTATAACAAGGAAAAGGATCTTTCCTCCATACTTATGCAAGCAATCTTGCTCACCACGATATTAGTCGAAAATGACAATAAAATTGAGCTTTCCAGCCAGATACTGCAGCATTGCAATGGCCATAGCACTCCAAACGGATCCTTCCTACTT
>NW_017022057.1:0-210 GCF_001483705.2 Eufriesea mexicana | reverse complement strand
TAACGCAACATAACCAAACGTGGCATAACACAACATAACGTGCCGCGATCACTATTGCTGACCTCCACAGAGCCAAGCAGGGCAAATTAGAGCACAGTAGAGCACAGAAATCCACCGAATGGCATTGAACGGCACAAAAGTCAAAGTTACCCTCTCCTATCCTGACCCAACCTAACCTATGCAAACGTAACGTAACTGAACCTGTCGTGC
>NW_017022056.1:0-210 GCF_001483705.2 Eufriesea mexicana | reverse complement strand
CCGCCTAATAGCAGTCTATAGCACTAAAGTCGTATCTATCATCTGCTAACCTAACCAATCGTACCATAACCAAACGCAACCTAACTTAGCCCAACCTGCCTTGATCACTATTGGTGGCCACCCCAGAGCCAAGCAGAACACACTGGTAGAGAGTACAACGCAGAAATCCATATAATCGCAGTGCATATCGAAATAGTCAAAGCTACTCAA
>NW_017022055.1:0-210 GCF_001483705.2 Eufriesea mexicana | reverse complement strand
TATAGCAACCCAATAGAATACTTCGTCCATATTTATGCAAGAAAGCTAGGTGACCTCGATGTTGTTCGAAAACATCAATAAAATTGAATTCTCCAGCTAGATTCTATAGCATCGCATTGTCTATAGCACGCCAGTAGAATCTTTCCCCCTTATATATGCAAAAAAGTTAGGGCACAACAATATTAGCCGAAAATGTCAATGAAATTCAAT
>NW_017022054.1:0-210 GCF_001483705.2 Eufriesea mexicana | reverse complement strand
ACTTATATGTGAAGGCAACCGAGGGTTGATATGGTGGATGCATTTTCTCAGTATGCTCTACCAATTTGAGATACTGAGCACCTTCGATGTGCAATAAGGGACACTTTCTTGGTGCTGTATACCTTATTACACTTGTAGTTGGTTGCAATTTCTGATGTGACGTGGATGCGTTTTGCTGAGTTGTGTTGCGTTCTGTTCGAATTCTAAGCT
>NW_017022053.1:0-209 GCF_001483705.2 Eufriesea mexicana | reverse complement strand
TAGACATTTTCGACTAATATCGTGGTGAGCTAATTTTCTTGCATAAGTAAGGAGGAAAGACTAAGCTGCCGTGCTATAACCATTGCAATGCTACAAAATCTGGCTGGAAAATTCAATTTTATTTACATTTTCGCCTAATATCGTGCTGAGCTAATTTTCTTGCATACATAAGGAGGAAAGATTCTATTGGCGTGCTGTAGCCATTGCAA
>NW_017022052.1:0-210 GCF_001483705.2 Eufriesea mexicana | reverse complement strand
AAGAACGATAACATCGTCTCAGAAATTACCGAGTTGCTGGCAATAAATTTCATAGAGAAAGATAAATTAAATGATCACACACCATACAGTGAGAAGATTAAAGTAATTTCGGACTACAAATCCGTCAAGAATGTAAAGACAACGGTCGATGTTCCGTCGTGGAACAAAGAAGACCCGTTACGGTCTTCCAACAGCCAGGTCTTAGGGTCG
>NW_017022051.1:0-210 GCF_001483705.2 Eufriesea mexicana | reverse complement strand
ATTATCTAGTTTTCTGCCCCCTACTGTGCTATAATGTTTTCAGCTTGGCTCTGAGAAGGCCAGCAATAGTGGTCCCGGCACGTTAGGTTGAGTTATGCTATGTGTGGTTATGTTGCGTTGGGAAATGCTTGGTCAGGATACATTTAACTTTTGCGCTGTACGCTGCTATTCGGTGGAACCCTGCGCTCCACTGCGCTCTAGTATTTTCTG
>NW_017022050.1:0-210 GCF_001483705.2 Eufriesea mexicana | reverse complement strand
TGAATGGATGGATGTATGGATGGATGGATGTGAGGATGTATGTATGTATGCATGTATGGATGTATGTATATATGAATGTAAGGATGGATGGATCTATGATTGGATGGATTTATGGTTTGGTGGGTGAATGGATTTATCGATGGTTGTGTGGATGGACGTATGTACGGATGTGTGTATTGATGTATGTGTGGATGCATTTACGGATGTGTC
>NW_017022049.1:0-209 GCF_001483705.2 Eufriesea mexicana | reverse complement strand
TATGGATTTCTGTGCTCCACTGTCCCCTAATATTTTCTGTTCGGATCTGGGGATGACAGCAATTGTGGTCGCAGCACGTTGGGTTGAGTAACGTTACGTTTGGTCATGTCACGAATTGTTGTGTTAGGATAGTATAGATTTGACTTTTGTGCTATACACTGCTATTCGGTGGATTTAAGCTCCCTACTGTGCTCCGATATTTTCTGCTT
>NW_017022048.1:0-210 GCF_001483705.2 Eufriesea mexicana | reverse complement strand
TTTCCCCGAGCAAAGCAGAACGCTCTAGAGCAGAGTAGATTGCAGAATCCCTCCGAATGGCAGCGTACAGGGCAAAGGTCAAAGCTACCATCTCCAAACCTCACCAATCGTAGCATACCCAAACGTAACCTAGCCCAAACTAACTCGCAGCGACCACTACTGCTGACCTCCGCAGAGCTAAGCAGAATATGTAAGAGGATAGTGGAGCGT
>NW_017022047.1:0-210 GCF_001483705.2 Eufriesea mexicana | reverse complement strand
GGATATGGTAGCTTCGACTTTTGTGCAGTGCACTGCTATTCGGTGGATTTCTGCTCTCTTCTTTGCAATAAAATATTCTACTTGGCCCTGGCGGTACCAGCAACAGAGGTCTCGGCAAGTTGTTTTGTGTTATGTTACGTTTGCATAGGTTATGTCGGGTACAGTTCGGTTAGGGTAGGTATGAGTTTCGTGCCGCACATTGCTCTTCGG
>NW_017022046.1:0-209 GCF_001483705.2 Eufriesea mexicana | reverse complement strand
AACATAACGAGCAGAGACCGCTATTGTTACCCTCCCCACGGCCAAGCAGGACATACTGGAGCAAAGTAGAGCGTCGAAAACGACCGAATAGGAGTGAACAGCACAAAAGTTTAAGTTATCCTTACCACACGTAGCTCGACCCAACATAACCGAACGTAACATGACTCATCATAATGTGCCGCGACCACTATTGCTGGCCTGCCCAGAGT
>NW_017022045.1:0-209 GCF_001483705.2 Eufriesea mexicana | reverse complement strand
ATTCCGCCGTAGTACATTATGCTTAGGGCTGTGGGAGCCAGAAGTGGTGGTAGCGGCACGTTAAATTGAGTTAGGTTGTGTTTGGTTATGTTAAGTCTAGATAGGTTAGGAGGGGATAGCTTCGACTTTAGTGCAAGAGTCTGCCGTTCAGTGGATTTCTGTGCAATAACGTTCTCCTTTATTTTCAGTTTGGCTCTGCTAGTGAAAGC
>NW_017022044.1:0-209 GCF_001483705.2 Eufriesea mexicana | reverse complement strand
ATAAATCAGGAGGAAAGATTCTGTTGGCATGCTATGGGCATTGCAATGCTATAGAATCTTGCTTGAAAATTCAATTTTATTGTCATTCTCTACAAAGATATTGGTGAGCTAACCTCCTTCCCTAAGTAAGGAGGAAAGATAATTCCTGAGTGCTATAGCCATTGCAATGCATTAGAATCTGGCTGGAAAATTCAATTTTATTTACATTT
>NW_017022043.1:0-209 GCF_001483705.2 Eufriesea mexicana | reverse complement strand
CTAAGTTAGGTCAGTGTAGCTTCAACTTTTGTGCTGTGCACTGCTATTCGTTGCATTTCTGCGATCTACTGTGCTCTAGCATTTCCGGCTTAGCTCTGGGGTGGGCAGCAATAGCGATCTCGTTACGTTAGGCTGAGTTATGCTACTTTTGGTAACGTTCTATTTGTTTGGGTTAGGTTTGGGTAACACTGAGTTTCCCGACATATATA
>NW_017022042.1:0-209 GCF_001483705.2 Eufriesea mexicana | reverse complement strand
GCATGGCGGTGGATTTCTGCGTTCCACTGTGCTCTAGTATGTCCTGCTTGTCTCTGGGGATGCTGGAAATGGTGGTCTCGGCACGGTAGGTTTAGATGTGCTACGTTTGGCTGGGTTACGTTATCTTTGGTTAGGTTTTCAAAGCATCGGCTTTTCCGCTATGCACTGCAATTCTATGTATTTCTGCGCTCTACTCTCCCCTACTATGC
>NW_017022041.1:0-209 GCF_001483705.2 Eufriesea mexicana | reverse complement strand
TTTGATCTTCTTTTGTATCTAAAACTGTCATTAAGCTTCGTAGAAATCAGAATAAACCAGTAGCCCTAAAAATAACTTATCCTGATCTGCTATTGAATCCAAATGCCTCAAAGATCTCCCAGAACTAGGGATTAATTAATCATTGTCATCTTCATCTTGTTCTGTAGCTAAATCAATCAGTAAACTTCGTAGAAGTTACAGAGGATCCT
>NW_017022040.1:0-209 GCF_001483705.2 Eufriesea mexicana | reverse complement strand
TATAAATGACCGTGTGCTTGTCCGCCCAAATGGCCACACACCCGTTTGCATAATATCCAAGGATCATACCCGTCTAGATGGCCACGTGTCTGTCCGTCTAAATGTCCTTTCCTAGGGGCTGAGCGTGGTCATTTAAGCGGACACCACTATATATGCATACACAGAGAGGCCCTATTTTCAACGAGAATCGCGAGTGGATCTCGTCACGC
>NW_017022039.1:0-209 GCF_001483705.2 Eufriesea mexicana | reverse complement strand
ACAAAATTGTAATTTCAGCCTCATTGTATATCAATGCAGTTTCTATAGCGCTCAAAACGTATCTTGCCTCCTTACTTATGCAAGGAAGCTAGCTCACCACGATATTAGTGGATAATGTCAGTAAAAGTGAATTTCCCTTTCAGATTCTATAGCTTTGCAATGACTAGAGCACGCCAACAGTATGTTTCCGCCTTATTTATGCAAGAAAG
>NW_017022038.1:0-209 GCF_001483705.2 Eufriesea mexicana | reverse complement strand
GTTACGTTTCGTTAAGTTAGGGATGGACATCTTTGACTTTTGTGCTGTACACTAATATTCGGTTGATTTCTGCGCTCCACGTTGCTCTGCTATACGCTACTCGACTCTGAAGGGGCTAGCATTGTCGTTCGTGGCACGATAGTTTTTGTTATGTTACGTTTGGTTAGGTTACGATCGGCTACGTTCGGAGGTGATATCCTCGTCTTTCG
>NW_017022037.1:0-209 GCF_001483705.2 Eufriesea mexicana | reverse complement strand
CATTCTCTCAGTGCCGTACTTATTCCTTTCCTACAGTACTTAGTCTTTTACTACAACACACCTTTTTACAAACCTCGGTAGACATCGCTCCTCCTTGCGAGATCGTGGATCGAACTACCTCGGTACACGAATTTCGCCGAATAATCCGAAAAAGACGAGCTACCCTCGTGAGAACGAATCTGATAATTAGGATACGATGACGTACCCCA
>NW_017022036.1:0-209 GCF_001483705.2 Eufriesea mexicana | reverse complement strand
CTTCTGCGCCCTACTGTAATCTAATGATCCCTGCTTTGCTGCGTGAATTCCAGAAATGGTGGCTGCAGCGCGTTAGGTTCAGGTAGGATACGTTTGGTTAGGTTATGGTTTCCATGGTAGGGTCTGGACGGATTCATTTTTTCAGCTATACACTGCTATTTGGTGGATTTCTGCGCCCTGCTCTTCTCTTATATGCTCCAATTGGCACT
>NW_017022035.1:0-209 GCF_001483705.2 Eufriesea mexicana | reverse complement strand
ATAGCACGCCAACAGAATATTTCCTCCTTATTTATGCAAGAAAGTTAGCTCACAACAATATTACTCGAAAATGTCATTAAAATTGAACTTTCCAGCCAGATTCTATAGAATTGCGGCGGATATAGCACGCCAATAGAATCTACCACCCTTAATTATGCAAAAACGAGACCTCACCTCGATATTCGTCGAAACTGCCAATATAACTGAAC
>NW_017022034.1:0-209 GCF_001483705.2 Eufriesea mexicana | reverse complement strand
TACCTTCAACTGTGCTGTAATATGTTCTGCTTGGCTCAGCCGATGCCAGCTATAGAGGTCTCATCTCGTTCGGTTTAGTTAATCCACGTTTGGTTACGTCGGGTAAGACATTGTTTGGTTAGGATGACTTTGACTTTTGAGCTGTTCGCTGGTATTCGCTGGATTTATGCGCAATTCGTTGTTCTGCTATGCTGTACTGTGCGCTACAA
>NW_017022033.1:0-209 GCF_001483705.2 Eufriesea mexicana | reverse complement strand
ATCTACAGAATGACAGTGTAGAGCAGGAAAGTCAAGGCTACCCTGGGCAAACCGAGCCAAACCCGACCTTACCGGACGTAACCCAACACGGAAAAACATGCCACGACCGCTACCACTGGCATCCCGAGGTTCAAACGGAGCATAGTAGAGATCACTTGAGCACAGATATCCACCGAATAGCAGTGCATAGCACAAAATTCAGAGCCACC
>NW_017022032.1:0-209 GCF_001483705.2 Eufriesea mexicana | reverse complement strand
ATTGTTAATGTTTCATGCGATAATGTATATGTCCGCTGTCATTCTAGAATTGCTATTTCACTTGCTTCAGCACTGTACAGAAAATTGTAATTCCTGCAGCGCTGTATTGGTTGATGTAAGGTATGCCGGACTGGGAATTTTACATTTCTAGCCATAACTGATGTATACGTTGATTTTTCCGAGAACTACTGTGTAATTTAGGTCATCAG
>NW_017022031.1:0-209 GCF_001483705.2 Eufriesea mexicana | reverse complement strand
CTCTAAAAGCGAAGTGTACACTCGATTACAGATAACTCAAATGTTTTACTTTACCGTGATGATGTTGTAAAATTGCTCCGATGATTTTATACAGATAATTGTGTGATTAGCGTGGATTCTGCAGATAATTTACACAAATTTATAGATGATTCGAAAGTATAGCAATGAAATTAGCTCATTTCGATCTCTGCATGGAGAGTAAAGCGGAC
>NW_017022030.1:0-209 GCF_001483705.2 Eufriesea mexicana | reverse complement strand
TTTTGAATTTACGTCACCAGTGAGCAACGTAGTCCAACGGGTGCGGTACTGTGGTGATGGCTGTACTCAGTGCTGTTTCGTAAATCCTTAATGTCGCGAAGGATAATGGATATTCCTTTATCATTCCAGAATTGCTATAAGTCCCATATCAACGCAGAACATTTTATTCCAGCGGCTACAGTCCGATATTGGTGGATGTAATATGCACC
>NW_017022029.1:0-209 GCF_001483705.2 Eufriesea mexicana | reverse complement strand
CTACTGATATCGCGGTGAGATTGCTTTCTTCCAAAAATAAAGGGGGATGATGCAATTGGCGTGTTATAGCCATTTCAGTGCTAGAGAATCTGTCTGGAAAGCTCAATTTTTTTGACATTTTCGACTGATATCGTATTGAGCTAACGTTCTTGAATAAACAAGGAGGAAAGATTATATTGGCAAGCTATAACCATTGCAATGCTATAGAA
>NW_017022028.1:0-209 GCF_001483705.2 Eufriesea mexicana | reverse complement strand
ATAATCCTCTTTTATTATAAAAATTATAAATTTGTAATTTCTTTAATGACAAATAGATCAGAAAATTTATTTTCTTTTAGTAACATACATACAAATCAAAATTCAACTTCTAAATTAATTTTTTTACAATTATTTTGTGATTAATTATAATCCTCTTTTATTATAAAAATTATAAATTTGTAATTTCTTTAATGACAAATAGATCAGAA
>NW_017022027.1:0-209 GCF_001483705.2 Eufriesea mexicana | reverse complement strand
ATTTTCGACTAATATCGCGGTGAGCCAGCTTCCTTGCATAAGTTAGGAGGGAAGATCCATTTGTCGTGCTATACCCATTGCAATGATGCAGAATCGGGCTGGAAAGATCAATTTCATTGACATATTCGACTAATATGGTGGTGAGCTAGCTTCCTGGCATAAGTATGGAGGAAAGATCCTTTTTGCTTTCTATAGCCATTGCAATGCTG
>NW_017022026.1:0-209 GCF_001483705.2 Eufriesea mexicana | reverse complement strand
TTTCTGTTGGGTTAGGCTTGTTATGGCTTGGTTAGGTTTGGATAGGTTAGCTATGGCTTTTGTACTATCCACTTATTTTCGATGGATTTCTGCGTTCTACTGTGCTCTAACATGCTACTCATGAGCTGGGGAAGCCAGCAATAGCTGTATTGGCACGTTAGGTTGATTTAGGCAACGTTTGATTGTGATAGGTTAGCTCAGGTTTGGCT
>NW_017022025.1:0-209 GCF_001483705.2 Eufriesea mexicana | reverse complement strand
GAATAACTAGGTGCAGCCCAAAAGCCACAGCTAACCTAACCATACTTTGCCTAATCTAACCTTGCCAAGCGTAACATAACGCATCCGGACTTACCACCACCACCATTCCTGACCTCGCGTGAGCCAAGCGGAGTACAGCGGCGCAATGTACACCACAGACATCGACGGAATAGCAGTTTATAGGACAAGGTCAATGCTATCCTGGCCAA
>NW_017022024.1:0-209 GCF_001483705.2 Eufriesea mexicana | reverse complement strand
TAGTTGAAAAATGAAGAGAGCGGATATCTGCGGAATAGCAGTGTAGAGCGAAAAAGATAAAGTTATCATATTCTCACATAACAAAACTTAACACAACCAAACGTAACATAACACAAACTAGCGTGCCTACCAGCAATTGCTGACCTCCCAGGGCAAAGCAGAGCACACTAGAACACAGTAGAGCGAACAAGTCCGCCGAACAGCAGTTT
>NW_017022023.1:0-209 GCF_001483705.2 Eufriesea mexicana | reverse complement strand
AATTTTACAGCCAGATTGTACTGCATTGCTATGGCTATAGCACGCCAAGAGGATCTTTCCTCCGTACCTACGCGAGGAAGTTAGCACACCACGATATTAGTCGAATATGTCAACGAAATTGTATTTTCCAGCCACAAAATATACCTTTGCAATGGCTGTAGCACACAAAAAGCACCTTTCCTCCTTACTTACGCAAGGAACTTAGCTCA
>NW_017022022.1:0-209 GCF_001483705.2 Eufriesea mexicana | reverse complement strand
ATGATAGAGCATAGTAGAGCACACAGGTCCATGGAATGGCAGTGTGTATCACGAAAGTCGAAGATAACCTAGCAGACACAAACCTGACCTAACCAAACGTAACCTAACTGAGTCTAACGTGCCGCTGCCTCCAATTCTGGGATTCACAGAGCGAAGCAGGGAATATCAGATCACAGCAGAGCGCAGTAACCCACCGAATATCAGTGTAC
>NW_017022021.1:0-209 GCF_001483705.2 Eufriesea mexicana | reverse complement strand
TTCTGCGCGCTACTGTGCTCTAGTACAGACTATTTGTCTCTGCGGGGTATAGCAATAGTGTTCACGTCATGGTAGGTAGATCTATGCTACTTTTGGGTATGTCACGTTTGTCTGGGAGAGGATGGGCTACCTCGACTTCTGTGCTTCACACTCCTTTTTGCCGTATTTCTTTGATGTGCTTTGCTCTACTACATTCTGCTTTGCTCTGG
>NW_017022020.1:0-209 GCF_001483705.2 Eufriesea mexicana | reverse complement strand
TGAATGTATGTATGGATGAGTGTATGGCGGTATGTATGGATGTGTGTATTGCTGTATGTATGGGTGTATGGATGGATGGATGGATTGGTGGGTTGATGTATGGATGGATGGCTGTATGGATGGATCATTAGTGGAAGTACATTTTCGCGATTGCACTCGACATATCGGGTGCCTTCGATAATGTATGGTGGCCTAACGTGCTTCACGAA
>NW_017022019.1:0-209 GCF_001483705.2 Eufriesea mexicana | reverse complement strand
GCACAGCAGAGCGCGAAGTCCGCCGCAATGCGGTGTATACTGCAAGAGTCAAACATATCCTGACCTAAGCTCACCAAATTTAACAAATCCAATCGTAGTGTAACAACACATAACACGACGAGACCAATATTTGATGCCCCTGCAGAGCCAAGCAGGAAATATTAGAGCTCACTGGATAGCAGAAATCCACCGAATAGCGGTGTGCAGCA
>NW_017022018.1:0-209 GCF_001483705.2 Eufriesea mexicana | reverse complement strand
GTGCTATATCCATTGCAGTGCTACAGACTCTGGCTGCTAAATTCAATTTTATTGACATTTTCGACTAATTTCGTGGTGATGTAACTTTCTGGCATAATTTCGCAGGAAAGATTCTATTGACCAGCTATGGCCATTGCAATACTATGGAGTCTGTCTGCATAATTCAATTTTATTTACATTTCCGAGTACTATCGTCGTGAGCTAGCTTT
>NW_017022017.1:0-209 GCF_001483705.2 Eufriesea mexicana | reverse complement strand
CACATTCTATATCATTGCAATGGCTATAGCACTCAGAAAGCATCATTCCTCCTTACTTATGCTAGGAACTTCGCTCACCACGATATTAGTCGAAAAAGTCATTAAAATTGAATTTTCCCTCCAGATTCTACAGCATTGCAATGCCAATAGCACGCCAACAGAATCTTTCCTGCTTATTTATGCAAGCAAGTTAGCTCACCACAATATTA
>NW_017022016.1:0-209 GCF_001483705.2 Eufriesea mexicana | reverse complement strand
TAACCTAACCAAACTAAGAATAGCTGAATATAACGTACCGCGAATACCGCTCCTCTCCTTCCCCGAGCCAAGCAGAGTGTAGCAGATTACAGTAGATCACAGGAACCCACCGAATGGCTGTGTAGCACAAAAGTCGATGCAGCCAGTCCTAACCTAGTCAATGGTAGCATACCCAAACGTAACATAACTAAACCTGACACGACGAAACC
>NW_017022015.1:0-209 GCF_001483705.2 Eufriesea mexicana | reverse complement strand
CAGATTATACTAGAGCACAGTAGAGCGCACAAGCCCACCGGATATCGGTGTGTAGCATAAGAGTCAAAGCTATCCTCTCCTAACCATACCGAACGCAATATAACCGACCATAATATATCACATACTAATGAGCCGAGTGCACTATTTCTGGCCTCCCCACAGCCTAGCAGTAAATGCTAGAGCACTGTGGAGCGCAGAAATCCACCGAA
>NW_017022014.1:0-209 GCF_001483705.2 Eufriesea mexicana | reverse complement strand
GGGGGGGGGGGGGGGGGACCAATAGCACTTTCGGCATGTTGGTTTGAGTAAGGCTATATTGGCTTTGTTCCGTTGGATTGGGTTATGCTTAGGAAGCTTTGACTATCCTGATATACACTGCGATTCTAAGGACTTCTGCGTTGTACTCCCACTAGTGTGCTCTGCTTCTCTCAGGGGAAGCCAGGATTTGTGTTCGCGGCACTTTCGTC
>NW_017022013.1:0-209 GCF_001483705.2 Eufriesea mexicana | reverse complement strand
GCATTGCAATGGCTATAGCACTCCGAACGGATCTTTTCTCCTTACCTATTCAAGGAAGTTAGCTCACCACGAAATTAGCCGAAAATGTCAACAATATTGAATTTTCCACGACGATTCTATAGCACTGCAATGTCTATAGCACGCCTGTTGAATCTCTCCTCCTTATATATGCAAGAAAGTTAGCTCATCTCGATATTAGTCGAAAATGT
>NW_017022012.1:0-209 GCF_001483705.2 Eufriesea mexicana | reverse complement strand
CTATACCATTGCAATGGCGATAGCACTCAAAATCCATATTTCCTACTTACTTACGCAAGGAAGATAGCTAACCGCGATATTAGTCGAAAACGTCAACAAAATTGTATTTTCCAGCCACATTCTATACCATTGCGAAGGCTATAGCGCTCAAAAAGCATCTTTCCTTCTTACTTACGCAAGGAAGTTAGCTCACCACGATATTAGTCGAA
>NW_017022011.1:0-209 GCF_001483705.2 Eufriesea mexicana | reverse complement strand
GATTCAATTGGCGTGCTATAGCCGTCGCAATGCTATAGAGTATGGCTGGAAAGTCCAATTTTGATGACATTTTCGACTAATAACGTGGTGAGCTAACTTTCGTGCATAAGTAAGGAGGAAAGAATCTGTTGGAGTGCTATAGCCATATAGCAATGATATATAATGTGGCTGGAAAATACAATTTTGTCGACATTTTCGACTAATATCGT
>NW_017022010.1:0-209 GCF_001483705.2 Eufriesea mexicana | reverse complement strand
CCACCATTACTCGCCTCCCCAGAGTCTTTCAGAGTATAGTAGAGTAACGTACAGCACAGAAATTCACCGAATAGCAGCGTATAGCACAAAAGTCAAAGAAATCTTAACGTATCCTTAATAACCTAACCAAACCTAATAATATATCCAAACCTGAAGCGCCGATGCCACTATTTCTGGCCACCCCAGAGCCGAGCAGAACAAATTAGATA
>NW_017022009.1:0-209 GCF_001483705.2 Eufriesea mexicana | reverse complement strand
TATCCTAGCCTAACCGAAACAAAGCGAACACAACCAAACGTAACCTAACTTAATTTAACGTGCGAAGAGCACTATTTCTGGCCTGCGCAGGGCCAAGCAGAATATACTACAGAGCAGTAGAGCGTAGAAATCGACCGCAGTGCCGTGAATAGCATAAAAGTCAAGGATATCCTGACCAAACCTAGCCTAACCTAACATAACCAAACGTA
>NW_017022008.1:0-209 GCF_001483705.2 Eufriesea mexicana | reverse complement strand
GGCTGGAAAATACAATTCTATTGACATTTTCGATTAATTTCGGGGGGACATAACTTTCTTGCATATGTAAGGAGGAGAGATTCTACTGGCGTGCTATATCCACTGCAATGCTATAGAATCTGGCTCGAAAATTCAATCTTAATGAAGTTTTGGACTAATATCGCGGTGACATGACTTTCTTGCATATATAAGGAGGAAAGATTCTACTG
>NW_017022007.1:0-209 GCF_001483705.2 Eufriesea mexicana | reverse complement strand
CGCGTTAGACCTCCGCCTTCGCGAGCGACTATGTACCTACGGCTGGGTAGTCCGTCTCTCTCTACCGTTGTAACCTGGGTAAGTGTAACCACGGGATGGCTTGTGGGGGTCCGTCTGTTCGAGGGACCATTGTCCGGGCGGGCTGTGTCGCGTGGTTGCCGCGCGGCGTCTGCAGGGTATGCGTGCGTTGCGGTGCGGTGGTATGCGTG
>NW_017022006.1:0-209 GCF_001483705.2 Eufriesea mexicana | reverse complement strand
TGGTTATGGTACGTTTGGTTAGATTAGGATAGGATAACTTTCCCTTTTACGATGTATATTGCTATTCGGTGGATATCTGCCCTTACCATTGCTTTACTATACTCTAATGGACTCTGGGGAAGCGGGAAATGGCGGTCGTGGCACGATAGGATACGTTAGGTTACGTTTGGTTTGGTCAGGTTAGGTTAGGTTTGGAAATGATAGCTTTG
>NW_017022005.1:0-209 GCF_001483705.2 Eufriesea mexicana | reverse complement strand
TGGTGGTGAGCTAACATTCTTCCATAAATCAGGAGGAAAGATTCTGTTGGAATGCTATAGGCGATGCAATGCTATAGAATCTTGCTGGAAAATCCAATTTCATTGTCATTTTCTGCTAATATCGTGTTGAGCCAACTTCCTTCCGCAAGTAAGGAGGAAAGATCCTTCTGGAGAGCTATAGCCATTGCAGTGCAGTAGAATCTGGTTGG
>NW_017022004.1:0-209 GCF_001483705.2 Eufriesea mexicana | reverse complement strand
ATAGCGCAAAAGTCAAAGTAGCCTGTCCTGACCTTGCCTATCGTAACAATTCCAGGCGTAACAATACGCAATCTAACATGTCGAGACCAATTTTTCCTGCGTCCACGGGGACAAGCAGGGAGTACTTGAGCGCAGTAGTGTGCAACAATCCACTGCACTGCAGTGAGTAGCACAAAAGCCGCAGAAAACCTAACCCAAGCTGACCTAAC
>NW_017022003.1:0-209 GCF_001483705.2 Eufriesea mexicana | reverse complement strand
AATCTAGTTGGAAAAATCAATTTTGTTGACATTTTCGACTAATATGGTGGTGAGCTATCTTTCTTCCATATATCAGGAGGAAATATTCCGTTGGCATGCTATAGGCATTGCATGCTATAGCATCTTGCTCGAAAATTCAATTTTACTGACATTTTCGACTAAAATCGTGGTGAGCTAACTTTCTTGCATAAACAAGGAGGAAAGATTAT
>NW_017022002.1:0-209 GCF_001483705.2 Eufriesea mexicana | reverse complement strand
GGTGTGTTCTGCTTGGCTTTGGGAAGGCCTGCAACTGTGGCCGCGGCAGGTTAGGCGGAGAAATCTTACGTTCGGTTTTGCTACGTTTGCTTAGATTAGGAAAGGATAGCTTTGACTTAAACGCTATGGTCTGTTATTAGGTGGATCCTGGCACCCTACATTGCTCAAATATTTTCAGCTTCGCTCTGTGAAGGCCAGGAACAGTTGTC
>NW_017022001.1:0-209 GCF_001483705.2 Eufriesea mexicana | reverse complement strand
CAACTAACGCGCCGAGGACACTATTCCTGGCGCGTCCATAGGCAAACAGAGTGTGACAGCGCATAGTCGAGGGCAGAAGTCCATAGAACAACAGCGCGTAGCGCAGGAGTCAAAGCTACCCTAACCTAACGCAACGTAACCTAACATAACCCAACTTATTCTAGTCCAACCTAACGTGACCCGACCACTATTGCTGGCATTCGGGGAGT
>NW_017022000.1:0-209 GCF_001483705.2 Eufriesea mexicana | reverse complement strand
ACATCCATCCAAACATCCATTCATCCATGCAGCCATTCATCCATACATCCATAAATCCGTCCAACCATGCAACCATCCACCCGTACATACATCTATGCGTACATCTATACATCCATACATACACCCATACACACATCCTTACATACATCCATCCATACATCCACACATACACCCATATACACACCCATACATACATCCACATATATATA
>NW_017021999.1:0-209 GCF_001483705.2 Eufriesea mexicana | reverse complement strand
TCAACGAACTGAATATAAAAAATTGGGAAAGAAGGAAGAGAAAAGAAAAAAAAAAGAATGATGCCAACAACACGCGGAGTTCCCAAGCGGCATCCATCTAATTACTATTCGCGACCAACGAAGCTTAACTTTGGTGATAGAACGAAAACCAGTGATTTCTTCCAGGTATGGTCGTTGACGTAAATCATTGTATTGTCTGCGCTTCAAAG
>NW_017021998.1:0-209 GCF_001483705.2 Eufriesea mexicana | reverse complement strand
GTGGTGAGTTAAATTTGTTGCATAAATAAGGAGGTAAGATTCTATTGGTATGCTATATCCATTACAATGCTATAGAATCTGACTGGAAAATCCATTTTTATTGACATTTCCGACTTATATCGTGGTGAGCTAATTTTGTTGCATATATATGGAGGAAAAATTCTATTGGCATGCTATAGCCATTGCAATGCTATAGAATCTCATTGGAA
>NW_017021997.1:0-209 GCF_001483705.2 Eufriesea mexicana | reverse complement strand
CAATGCTAAAGAATTTGTCTGGAAAATTCAATTTTATTGACTTTTTCGACTAATATCGTGGTGGGCGAATTTTGATGCATAAATATGGACGACAGATTGTATTGGCATGCTATAGCCATTGCAATGCTATAGAATCTGACTGGAGAATTCAATATTATTGACATTTTCGACTAATATCGTGGTGAGCTTATTTTGTTGCATAAATAAGG
>NW_017021996.1:0-209 GCF_001483705.2 Eufriesea mexicana | reverse complement strand
CACGCCAACGGAATTTTTCCTCCTTATTTATGCAAGAAAGTTAACTCACCACGATATTGGGAGGTAATGTTAATAAAATTGGATTTTCCAGCCAGTTTCTGTAGCATTGCAATGGCTATAGGACGCCAATAGTTTCTTTCTTCCTTATTTAGGTAAGAAAGTTAGCTGACCAAGGTATTAGCCGAAAATGTCAATAAAATTAAATTTTC
>NW_017021995.1:0-209 GCF_001483705.2 Eufriesea mexicana | reverse complement strand
TCTACAACGAATTCAAATATCCTCGATAATATATTATCCCAAAAATGAATTTAAAAATGATTAGAACACTTCAATATATATATCTCAAAAATATAAAATCAAAGTATTCTGATATATATATTACTGGAAACCAATAAATGCATAGGAATAAAAATAATTTAACAATAAACCAATACCCCTCCAACTAAAAAACAAATTAAAAAAGTAAA
>NW_017021994.1:0-209 GCF_001483705.2 Eufriesea mexicana | reverse complement strand
TATATACAACTTCGGAAGGATAAAAGTGAAGCTGCTGAAGAATTAGAAAGAATAATAGAATTATAAGATGGTCAAACGGAACTACGTTTGTAGAGGATTTGGCCAGACAATGGTGGGGAATACTTCGAAAAAGAATTAAATGGCTGGATTGATTCAAAGGAATTGCTCACGAATTTACTCCTCCCGCGACACCAGATTGTAACGGAGTA
>NW_017021993.1:0-209 GCF_001483705.2 Eufriesea mexicana | reverse complement strand
CTAACAACGATATTAGTCGAAAATGTCAGTAAAATGGAATTTTCCAGCCAGATTCCAAAGCATCGCAAGGGATATAGCACGCCAATAGATTCGTCCCTCCCTATTTATGCAAGAGAGTTAGCTCACCACGATATTAGTCGAAAATTTCAATACAATTGTATTTTCCAGCCAGATTCCATAGGATTGCGATGGCTACAGCAGGTCAATAG
>NW_017021992.1:0-209 GCF_001483705.2 Eufriesea mexicana | reverse complement strand
CGGCAGTGTACGGTACGGAATTCAAAAATATCCCAACCGAATCCAAACAAACCTAACCGAACACTACAGACGTAACCTAACACGATATTACGCGCGGCCGCGACGCTTTCATGCATTCCCAGAGCAAAGCAGATAACATTAGTGCAAAGTGGAGCGCAGAAATCCACCCAATAGCTGTGTGAAGCAGAAAAGTCAAGGCTATCATCTCC
>NW_017021991.1:0-209 GCF_001483705.2 Eufriesea mexicana | reverse complement strand
ATCACAGGAATCCAACGAACAGCTATGTAAAGACAGAAGTCAAAGCTGCGCCTCCTAACCTAGTCAAACGCAACATATACAGACGAAACCTACCCCACCTAACGTGCCGAGACCACTTTTGCTGGCTTCTCCAGGGCCAAGCTGAGCATATTAGGGAACATTAGAGCGCAGAAATTTACCGAATATCAGTGAAGAGCACTTAGGTAAGA
>NW_017021990.1:0-209 GCF_001483705.2 Eufriesea mexicana | reverse complement strand
TTTATTGACATTTTCGAACAACACCGTGGTGAGCTAACTTCCTTGCGTAAGTAAGGAGAAAAGGTGCTTTTTGAGTGCTATGGACACTGCAATGATATAGATTGTGGCTGCAAAATACAATTTTGCAGACATTTTCGACTAATATAGTGGTGAACTATCTTCCCTGCGTAAGTAAGGAGGCAACATTTTGTTGGCGTGCTCTAGTCATT
>NW_017021989.1:0-209 GCF_001483705.2 Eufriesea mexicana | reverse complement strand
CTATACATCCATCCATTCATACATCCATACATCCACACATCCATACATCCATACATCCATACAGATATACATCCGTACATCCGTTCACCCGTACATCCATACATTCGTGCAGACATACATACATACATGCATGCGTCCATAACCCGTACATCCATACATTCATACATCCATACATATATACACCCGTACATCCATTCACCCGTACATCC
>NW_017021988.1:0-209 GCF_001483705.2 Eufriesea mexicana | reverse complement strand
AGATCGCCTAACACCTTCAAACCAATGGCAAGTACAGCCATCTACTTGGCAGAGAATTGGTATATTCAAAATCTATAACCTGTTATAACTTGGAGAGTAGATCGCCCAACGCCTTCAATCTACTGGCAAGTACATCCATCTTCTTGCAGGGAATAAGTCTATTCAAAATCTATAATCTGTTACGGCTTGGTGAATAGACCGCCAAACGC
>NW_017021987.1:0-209 GCF_001483705.2 Eufriesea mexicana | reverse complement strand
AAAATTTGTAAATAGCAAGGAATCGATGGAAGATTTAGAAAAATTACGCAATATCTGGCTGATCAAAAATTCGAGAAAGGATGGGAAAAGAAAATTGAATATTAGAAAAAATAGTTAAACAAAGAATAGTAATGTACAGTAATATGCATGTCAGAAATGAAAGACACAAAATAACCCTAAACGTCTCTCTTCGCAACAGAACAACTCCC
>NW_017021986.1:0-209 GCF_001483705.2 Eufriesea mexicana | reverse complement strand
TTATTCGGATAATTGGTCAGTTTTTCGATATACGATACTGGGCCATGTGCCACGTTTAAGACAAGCTTCGTTTATTTATGCCGAGGAAACGTGAAAATTGATTGGCGTGGCACACGTATAACGCTAGGCTCCGAATGGAAATCGGCACGTCACCGATATGTGACGCTGTATGCTCGAGCAACGGGTATGCGGAGTGTATGTGGATTGTG
>NW_017021985.1:0-209 GCF_001483705.2 Eufriesea mexicana | reverse complement strand
GTAGGTTTGGGTGAGGTTCGAGTAGCTTTGACTTTTCCGCTTTACAATGCGATTCATAGCATTCCACCGTTCTGCACTCCTCAAATGCATTCTGCATCGATGTGTGGTTGCCAGAGTTAGTGGTCGCGGCACGTTAGTCTGTGATGTGTTACGTTTGCTTATGTTACGTTTGGATATGTAAGGAAAGGTCACGTTATATCAGGATATGG
>NW_017021984.1:0-209 GCF_001483705.2 Eufriesea mexicana | reverse complement strand
GAGTGCAGGAATCCGCGAAAAAGCAGTTTATAGCGCAATAGTCATAGCGAGACCCTCCTAACATAAACAATCGTAACGTAACCAATCGTATCATAATCAAACCCAACGAGCCGCGACCAGTACTGCTGGTCTCCACAGGGACTATGAGAGCACATTACATGAGGCCAGAGTGCAGAGATCCGTAGAATCGCAGTGTATAGCAGAAAACT
>NW_017021983.1:0-209 GCF_001483705.2 Eufriesea mexicana | reverse complement strand
GCAAACGAATCTGAATAAATACGAAGGAAAGATACAATTGGTTTGCTGTAGCCCTTGCATTGCGGTAGAATCTGACCGGAAAGCACGTTATCGTCTAAAATGGTCGTTCGCCAGCTTTTCGGCATAAATGTGGAGGAAAGATTCTTTCCGTTTGCTATAGCCATTGCATTGCAATATAATCTGCCTGAAAGATCAATACTATTGACATT
>NW_017021982.1:0-209 GCF_001483705.2 Eufriesea mexicana | reverse complement strand
AAAATGGATCGATGTATGGAAGGACAGATGTATATCAGTGTGGATGTGCGGGTGGATGAACGGATGGTTGGATGAACTGAAGAGTGAGTGAATGGATGGGTGGAAGAACGGATGTATGGATGGATGGAAGGGCGTATCTATAGATGAATGCACGAATGTATGTATGGATATATCCATGGATGTATGTATGGGTGTGTCTATGGATGTAT
>NW_017021981.1:0-209 GCF_001483705.2 Eufriesea mexicana | reverse complement strand
TAAATGCTCTTGCACATAAGAACCTCTTTGTTGGCTTTTGCTTCATTTTCACACAGTTCTCGTAGCTCGCCAACATCTGTGTCTGTTTTCCTCGGATGTTCGCAACGAAGTGCCCTCTCTGGAAAATTTATAGCTCTAGCCTCTTCTTCTTTCAAACGCGCAATTTTTGTCTCCTGACCCAAACATCTGTGGTGTCAATACGACGTCAA
>NW_017021980.1:0-209 GCF_001483705.2 Eufriesea mexicana | reverse complement strand
TACTTTGGATTAGGCTAAGCATGGTTGGGATAGCTACAACTTTGTGCTTTGCACTAATATTCGACGGATATCAGTGCCATGCTGTGCTCTAATATGTCCTGCTTGGCACTTGCGAGGGTAGCAATGGCGGTTTGAGCACGTTAGGATCAGTTATGTTTTATTTGGCTATGTTCTGCTGGTTTTGTATGGGTTCGGGCAGCTTTGACTCT
>NW_017021979.1:0-209 GCF_001483705.2 Eufriesea mexicana | reverse complement strand
CTCCAGCCAGATTCCATAGCATTGCGAAGCCTATAGCTCGCCAATTGAATCTTTCCTCCTTATGTATGCAAGAAAGCTGGCTCACCACGATACTAGACAAAAATGTCAATAAAATTGAACTTTCCAGCCAGATTCTATAGCATTGTGACGGCAATAGCACGCCAACAGAGTCCTTCCTCCTTATTTGTGCAAAAAAGATAGCTCAAATG
>NW_017021978.1:0-209 GCF_001483705.2 Eufriesea mexicana | reverse complement strand
ACTTCGATATTAGTCGGAAATGTCAGTAAAATTAAATTTCGCAGCGAGATTCTCCAGCATTGTGATGGCTATATCACGCCAACAAGATCTAAACTTCTTATTTTTGTAAGTGAGCTAGCTCACCACGATATTAGTCGAAAATGTAAGCAAAATTGAATTTTCCAGCCAGAATCTATATCATTGCAATGGCTATAGCAAGCCAATAGAGT
>NW_017021977.1:0-209 GCF_001483705.2 Eufriesea mexicana | reverse complement strand
GTACACCTAATAGCAGTGAATGGCACAAAAGTCTAAACTATTCTATTCTAGCTCGGCGTAACGCAACACAAGAAAGCGTAGCATAACCCAAACCATCGTGCCGGGACCACCATTGCTGGCCTACCAAGAGGCATGCAGAATATACTAGAGCACAGTGGAGCGCAGAAATCCTCCGCATTGCAATGCATAGCACAAAAGTCAAATCTATC
>NW_017021976.1:0-209 GCF_001483705.2 Eufriesea mexicana | reverse complement strand
GTGTATAGCACAATAGTCAAAGCTACCATATCCTAACCTAACCAACCTTAACATAACCAACCATAGACCAACACAACATAACGCGCCGCGGCCACTAATTCTGGACTCCCCAGAGCAAAGCAGAGAATATTAGATCATAGTAGAGCGCAGATATCCACGGACAGCAGTGTACAGCACAAAGGTCAAAGCCATCATAACGAAACAACACC
>NW_017021975.1:0-209 GCF_001483705.2 Eufriesea mexicana | reverse complement strand
TACAGCACTGGCACGGCTATTGCACGCCAATAGAATATTTCATCCCTATTTATGCAAGTGGGTTTGGTCAGCACGATATTAGTGGAAAATGTCCATAAAATTGTATTTTCCAGGCGTATTGGGTAGCATTGCAATGGCTACAGCACGCCAATAGAATATTTCCTCATTATTTATGCAGGAAATGTAGCTCACCACGATATTAGTCGAAA
>NW_017021974.1:0-209 GCF_001483705.2 Eufriesea mexicana | reverse complement strand
AGAAGAAATTTTTTGTTTCAGTGGAACTATTGTAAATTGTTATGAATTATGATAATAAAAATTGAGTTATCTACTATCATTCTTTCCATTTTATAATCAATCGATTTTCTCTTTTCCACACATTTACCTGCATTTGGATATCACCACACTCATACTGAATAGACTTAGTTTTATTAATTAATAATTAATTTTATATGTAAATGACTACT
>NW_017021973.1:0-209 GCF_001483705.2 Eufriesea mexicana | reverse complement strand
ACAGTTGAAGAATTTTCTATGGACAGAGCAGTTGTACCTGCAGAAATAGCCATACGTTAATACCGAGCTGAGCATATCCGTCAACGGAATACTGTGGCCGATTCATCAATCAGGTCACTCATGCCTTGAACACTATAGTGTTTCTGGAATGCAAAAGAAATATCTATTATCGATCGAGATATTAAAAATTTTAGAAAGAGTTCTGAGGA
>NW_017021972.1:0-209 GCF_001483705.2 Eufriesea mexicana | reverse complement strand
TCGTCCGTACCCTTGCACACTTATTGCATCCTTGCACCCTTACACAATTCATTCTGTCCCTTTCTCACATTCAGGCCTTCCTTTCCAATCATGCCTCTTTCCCCGCAACCTCGGTAGACCAGGTACTTCAAAAACACACCGCACTCAACTAAATTCCACTCGTCTATCGCACTTGGCTCTGTCATACACATCCATTCTTCTTGCGCGCG
>NW_017021971.1:0-209 GCF_001483705.2 Eufriesea mexicana | reverse complement strand
TGACTTTTGTGTTATACACTGCTATTCGGTGGATTTCTGCTCTCTACTGTGACCTAATATGATCTACTTGACTTTGGGGAGGCCAGCAATGTTAGCCTCGGCACTTTACGTTGAGACAGGCTACGTTCGGTTTGGTTTGGTTAGGTCAGGTTAGGTTAGGATACCTTCTACATTTGCGCTTTACACTGCAATGCGGCGGATTTCGGCAC
>NW_017021970.1:0-209 GCF_001483705.2 Eufriesea mexicana | reverse complement strand
GGTTTGCAGGGAGCTTCGTAAAAGAGGGGGTTGAAATAGATCAGTTGACACGGTCTTGATACTGTTGAGATTGTTAAATGAGATTCAAGAATCCAATATTTTTCTGGGTTGGTGGAAGTTGATGCACATAGTTTGAAGAAGCCCTTATGTGGATTCAGGGGTTGTTGGTGAAAGTTCAGCAAAGGTTTACCAGGTTTTTATTGAAGAAA
>NW_017021969.1:0-209 GCF_001483705.2 Eufriesea mexicana | reverse complement strand
TAAATAAGGAGGGTAGGTTCTACTGGCGTGCTATAGCTGTCGCTATGCAACAGAATCTGGCTGCAAAGTTCAATTTCATTCACATTTTCGACTTATGTCTAGGTGAGCTAACTATCTTGCCCAAATAAGGAGGAAATATACTGTTCGAGTGCTATGGGCATTACAATGCCATAGAATCTTGCTGGAAAATTCAATTTTATTGATATTTT
>NW_017021968.1:0-209 GCF_001483705.2 Eufriesea mexicana | reverse complement strand
TGGACATTGTGACAGTACCTTCAAAGTTCTTATCGATTGCTTTGCGTAACGCAAACGTTACCCCGCGAATCAAATTTGCTTATAATAAAAATATTTTTTCACCTAGATATACCGCTCTGAATTTATTAGAAGAGCACTGAAAATTATGATGTGAACTATCATCTTGTCGCATAGTGCAGCTGCTGCTGTGTTATTTCATGAAGAATTTC
>NW_017021967.1:0-209 GCF_001483705.2 Eufriesea mexicana | reverse complement strand
TGACCTGACCTGACCGCACCTGACCTCACCTGACCTGACCTGACCTAACCTGACCTGACCTGAACCTGACCAGACCTGACCTGACCTGACCTGACTGACCTGACCTTACCTGACTGACCTGACCTTACCTGACTGACCTGACCTGTCCTGACTGGACCTGACTGACCTGACCTGACCTGACCAGGCCTGACCTGACCTGACCTGACCTG
>NW_017021966.1:0-209 GCF_001483705.2 Eufriesea mexicana | reverse complement strand
AGGTATGGATATATTCGCCTTTCGCGGTATAAACTGCTGTTGAATAGATTTCTACGTTCCGCTGTGCCGTAGTATGTTCTGCTTGATTCTGTGGAGGCCACGAGTAGCGGTCCCGGCACGATAGGTTGAGTTAAGCTACGTTCGGATCCGTTGAGTATGGTCATGCTCGGATATGGTACTCTCGACTATTGTGCTATGCACTGCGACTC
>NW_017021965.1:0-209 GCF_001483705.2 Eufriesea mexicana | reverse complement strand
ATCTTTATCTAAAATTTAAAATTATTATCTTTGTATTTATTTAAAAATTAGTATAATTTATTTTATATTAATGTTTAATTATCAGTTCTCAAATATTAAAAATAATTTCCAAGTAAAAGAGTAATAGAATAAAAAGGTACAATCATAAAATTCTTATCTTATCTTTATCTAAAATTTAAAATTATTATCTTTGTATTTATTTAAAAATT
>NW_017021964.1:0-209 GCF_001483705.2 Eufriesea mexicana | reverse complement strand
ACCTGAATTCTCCAGACCTGAATTCACATGACCCGAACTGGAATGGCCTAACATGACCTGATCGGAACGGAACTGACCCGTCATGACCTGACCTGACCTGACCTGATCTGACCTGACATAACCTAACCCGACCTGACCTGGCCTGGCCTGACCTGACCCGACCTGACTTGACCTGACCTGGCCTGACCAGACGTGGCCTGACATTGCCT
>NW_017021963.1:0-209 GCF_001483705.2 Eufriesea mexicana | reverse complement strand
TTTTTCAAACACATACTATATCAACGCAATGGCTATAGCACGCCAGTAGAATCTACCCTCCTTTTTTATGCAATAAAGTTATCTCACCGCGATATTTGTCGAAAATTTCAATAAAATTGAATTTTTCAGGAAGATTCTATAGCGTCGCGATGGTTACAGCACGACAATAGTATCTTTCCTCCTTACCTATGGAAGAAAGTTAGCTCACC
>NW_017021962.1:0-209 GCF_001483705.2 Eufriesea mexicana | reverse complement strand
CATACATACATCCATCCATCCATACATCCATACATTCTTCCATTCACAACTTAATTCTTCCTTACTTCCATTCATATATACATACATACATCCGTACATCCACTCATCCGTACACGCTCCACCCAAGCAAAACCCATCCGTACATCCATCCATCCATACATCCATCAATCCATAAATCCGTCCATCCATCTATACATACGTATATGCTT
>NW_017021961.1:0-209 GCF_001483705.2 Eufriesea mexicana | reverse complement strand
TCGTGGTGAGGTAACTTTCTTGCATAAATACGCAGGAAAGATTCAATTGGCTAGCTATGGCCAATGCTGTTCTATAGTATCTGGATGGAAAATTCAGTTTTATTGACATTTCCAACTAATACCGTGGTGAGCTGACATCCCTGCAAAAATAAGGAGGAAGGATTCTTCTGGCGAGCTGTAGCCATTGCAATGCTACAGAATCTGGCTGG
>NW_017021960.1:0-209 GCF_001483705.2 Eufriesea mexicana | reverse complement strand
GGATAGCAGAGCAACGCAGGTCGCACGTATAGGCCAAATAGCAATGTATAGCAAAGAAGTCAAGGATATCTTAACCAAACCTAACATAACCTGACCAAGCCAAACGTAACATAGCACAAACTAATGTGTAGCGACCACAGTTGCTTGCCTCTCCAGAGCGAATCAGTGCATACAAGAGCATAGCAGAGCGCAGTTACCCACCGCATTTC
>NW_017021959.1:0-209 GCF_001483705.2 Eufriesea mexicana | reverse complement strand
GACTACGTTCGGGCTTGTCACGTTTGGCTAGTTTAGGACTGGCTACTTTTACTTTTGTGACTTGCCCTGCCATTCCGTGGATTTCTGTGATCCACTGTCCTCTACTACATTGTGCTTGGCTTTGGGGAGGCCAGGAGCAGCGGTCACGGAACGTCATGCTGAGCTATGCTTCGCTTGGTTAGGATAGGATGGGGCATGTTGTGTTAGGG
>NW_017021958.1:0-209 GCF_001483705.2 Eufriesea mexicana | reverse complement strand
CTCTATGTTGAGCTACACTACGTTTGGATATTTTAGTAAGGCCAAGTTATTTCGGATTATGTTTAACTTTTGTGCAATATACTGCAATGCGCTGGATTTCTGAGCTCTGCTCTGCTCTAGAGCTTTCTCTTAACCATGGGAATGCCAGCAATATTGGCCTCGTTACGTTAGGTTGAGTTATGCTGCGGTTGGTTATGTATCGTCTGGCT
>NW_017021957.1:0-209 GCF_001483705.2 Eufriesea mexicana | reverse complement strand
AGAATTCCACAGCATTGCAGTGAATGGCACAGAAGCCTTATATGCCCTAACCAAACGAGATGTGATCTAACCTAGCCAGGAGCAGCATTATACAAAATCACTGGTCGCGACCACTGCTCCTGGCCTAACCACAGCGAAACAGAACTTAGCACAGCGCTTTAGAACACAGAAATCAGCCGAAAAGCAGTGTAAGGCACAAGAGACATAGT
>NW_017021956.1:0-209 GCF_001483705.2 Eufriesea mexicana | reverse complement strand
TATTCTATTGGCGCGATACATCCATTGCAATGCTACAGAATCTGGATGGAAAACATGATTTTAAGGACATTTTCGACTGATATCGTTGCGAGCTACCCTTCCCGCCTAAATAATGCGAAAAGATACTATTGCCGTGCTATAGCCACTGCACTGCTATAGAATCTGCTTGGAAAATTCATTTTAATCGACATTTTCGTCTGATATCTTGG
>NW_017021955.1:0-209 GCF_001483705.2 Eufriesea mexicana | reverse complement strand
TAACATATCCAAACGTAGCATGCCGAGAATAACATTACTGATCTCCCCAGAGGCAAGCAGCACTTATTATAACAATGCCGAGAGCCGAAGTCCACCAAATATGGGTGTATAGCACGAAAGTCAGAGCAACCCTATCCCAACCTAGGCAATTGTAACATGACCGAACGCTATCCATCACAACCTAACGTGCCTAGAACACTATTTGTGGC
>NW_017021954.1:0-209 GCF_001483705.2 Eufriesea mexicana | reverse complement strand
ACATAACTCAACCAATATTGCCACGGTCTCTATTGCTAGTTTCCCCAGAGTCCCGCAGTGTATGGTAGAGCAACAGAGAGCGCAGAAATCCAGCGAATAGCAGCATATTGCGCAAAAGTGGAAGATACCTTATCGTAACCTGACCTAATGTAACATTGCCAAACGAGTGTAACCCAACCTAACGTGCCTACACCACTACATGTATCATC
>NW_017021953.1:0-209 GCF_001483705.2 Eufriesea mexicana | reverse complement strand
TCATGCTAGAAACTGCTATTCGGTGGATTTCATTGCTCTACATTGCTCTACTACACTCTGCTCCACTCTTGGGAGGGCAGCAATAGTGGTCGCGGCACGATAGGTTGAGATATGTTATGCTTGGCTTGACAAGGATATGATAGGTATGATTAGGGTAGCTTCCATTTCTGTGATATGCACAGCTATACGGACGATATCTGCTCTCTGCG
>NW_017021952.1:0-209 GCF_001483705.2 Eufriesea mexicana | reverse complement strand
GCTACGCTTCCGCGGCTTTCTGCGCTCTACATTGCTCTACTGTACCGAGCTCGAGTCTGGGTAGGACAGCGAAGTGCTCGTGGCTAGTAACGGTGTGTAAGGTTGCGTTTGCTTAGGTTGGGTTGGAATATGTTTGGTTGTGATAGCATCGACTTTCGTGCTTTACACTGCTATTCGGTGGATTTCTGCAATCTACTGTACTCTAGTAT
>NW_017021951.1:0-209 GCF_001483705.2 Eufriesea mexicana | reverse complement strand
TGCCATTGTATTGAAGGCGTTGGGCGACCTATTCACCAAGCTACAACGGTTTATAGATTTTGAATAGACTTACTCCCTGGCAAGAACATGTATGTTCTTGCCATTGGTTGAAGGCGCTAGGCGACCTATTCACAAAGCTATAACACATTATAGATTTTGAATAGGCCTATTTTCTGGCAAGAAGATGTCTGTTCTTGCCATTGGATTGA
>NW_017021950.1:0-209 GCF_001483705.2 Eufriesea mexicana | reverse complement strand
GGAGGAAAGATTCTATTTGCGCGCTATACCCGTTGCAGTGCTATAGAATCTGGCTGGAAAATCTAATTTTATTAACATTTTCTGCCAATATCATGGTGAGCTAACTTTCTCGCATCAGTAAGGAGGAAAAATTCTGTTGGCGTGCCATATCCGTTGCAGTGCTACAGTATCTGGATGGAAAATATAATTATATAGACAGTTTCGACTAA
>NW_017021949.1:0-209 GCF_001483705.2 Eufriesea mexicana | reverse complement strand
GCAACCTTCGACGATCAGCTGTTCTCACACGCTTCCAGCTACCTGGGGCTACTCACGCGTTCCAGGCTGTATATCCTTGCCGAATTGAGTGAGTTGCGGTGCCATCTGATGGTCTTTATTGTTAACTAACTAGTAGCTATCTGTTCGTGTATATCGTCAATAGGTCGTCCTCAATTGGCGACGGTTCATGACGAAGCAAATTTCTCGAG
>NW_017021948.1:0-209 GCF_001483705.2 Eufriesea mexicana | reverse complement strand
GTCATAGATATCCCGTCAAAATGATTCTTTCGCGCTATCGTTTGTTCTTTCGTCCGCATTCTAGATATCGTCCTAGAAAACGATGTCGCTGTTTATTATTCGAGAAACGGTCCGAGCGTTCCCATGCATTCTCTTAGAAGTAAGACCGCACACCCATTCGTCCCGCTGCTGCCCTTAATACTTTGTTAGTGTCCTTCACCGCTCGCCGT
>NW_017021947.1:0-209 GCF_001483705.2 Eufriesea mexicana | reverse complement strand
TAGTTGACGCGAGGAAACAAAGAACGGGCAAAAATTAAGAAATAAAATGGTCTATTATCTATATGGTATAGTATGGTATATCTGGTAATAGTATACCTATCTATATGGTACAATTTTTCTACGTTCTTTATCTTCCAATATTCATATGATAAAATTGAAAATAGAAAATGGAGTCAATGGGCAATAAATTTCCTATTTTTAATTTAAGT
>NW_017021946.1:0-209 GCF_001483705.2 Eufriesea mexicana | reverse complement strand
ATTGGATGGATGGATGGATGGACGGCTCTATGGATGGTTGTGTGTATGTATAAATTGGGGTATGGATGGACGGATGTTAGAATGTATGGATGTATGTATGTATATATGTGTGGATGTATGGAAGTATGGACGTATGTGTGTATGGGTGGATGGATGTATGGATGGATGCATGTATGGATGAATGGCTGTATGGATGGAGGGATATAAGC
>NW_017021945.1:0-209 GCF_001483705.2 Eufriesea mexicana | reverse complement strand
AGTATAGTAGAGCACAGTAGAGTGCAGAAGTCCACCGAGTATCAGCGGACGGCAATAAAGTCATAGCTACCCTCACCGAAAATAGCGCAGACTAACCTAACCAATCTTAACACAGGGAAACCCAAAATGCCGATGCCACTATTGCTGGCCTCCACAGAGCAAAGCCGTAAATACTGGAGCACAGCAGAGCTCAGTAATCCACCGATTAG
>NW_017021944.1:0-209 GCF_001483705.2 Eufriesea mexicana | reverse complement strand
TATAATCGAATTGAAAATTGTTTAGAAAATTCTGTTCCATGGTTTCTTCTTCAGAAAAGCCTATAGAATACGATACTGTGTAGCAAATTCATGTCGGATAAAGAACCTTTTGTAAAAATGTAAGAATATACGTAGAAAGTACGCTCAGTGTTTTTTAAACTTTGATAACCAATTATAATTATTCAGAAACAGGAATAATTATAATTATG
>NW_017021943.1:0-209 GCF_001483705.2 Eufriesea mexicana | reverse complement strand
GTCCCTCCCAGAGCCAAGCTAAGCATATTAGAGCACAGTACAGTGCAGATATCCGCCGAATAGAGGTGTAAGGCGCAAGAGTAGCCAATAGTCACTCCTAACCAACCAATCGTGACGGAACTGAACGTAACATAACACAACCCAAAGTGCAGCATCCTCTATTGCTGCCGTCCCCAGATTCGAGAAGAGTGCAGTCGAGCACAGTAGAG
>NW_017021942.1:0-209 GCF_001483705.2 Eufriesea mexicana | reverse complement strand
CTGCGGGAATAGAGCTACGTTCCATCGAATTTTTCCTACTTTCCGATCGTTTGCTCCAGTTATATCAGCGATTGTTGGATCTCTACTACCTGCTGCTTAGGGGTAGCTTTGATGTTCATGACAGTCCTTTTCTTTACGAGGAATGCTGTTTGATATTGGTTCTCGCTTCTTTGTATGTGAAAAATATTTGTTACGATTGTCTCCAATTT
>NW_017021941.1:0-209 GCF_001483705.2 Eufriesea mexicana | reverse complement strand
TAGAATTGCAATGGCCATAGCTGGCCAATAGAATCTTTCCTCCGTATTTATGTAGAAAAGTTAGCTCACCACGATATTAGCCTAAAATGTCAATAAAATTGCATTTTCCAGACAGATTCTGTAGCATTGCAATGGCTATAGCGCGTCGATAGATTCTTTCCTCATTATTAATGCAAGAATGTTAGCTCGCCACGATATTTGTCGAAAAT
>NW_017021940.1:0-209 GCF_001483705.2 Eufriesea mexicana | reverse complement strand
CGCCTTCAATCCAATGGCAAGCACAGCCATCTACTTGCCACACAATAGGTCTATTCAATGTCTATAACTTCTTATAGCTTGGTGAAAAGGTCGCCTAACGCCTTCAATTCAATGGCAATTGCAGCCATCTACATGCCAGAGAATATGGCTGATCAAGATCTATAATCTGTTATAGCTTGGTGAATACATCGCCTAACGCCTTCAATTCA
>NW_017021939.1:0-209 GCF_001483705.2 Eufriesea mexicana | reverse complement strand
TTCCAGCCCGATTCTGCAGCATTGCAATGGCTGTAGCACGCAAAAAGTATCTTTCCTCCTTACATATGGAAGGAAGATGGCTCAACACGAAATAAGCCAAAAATGTCAATAAAATTGAATTTTCCATCCAGATTCTATAGCATTTCAATGCCTACAGCACGCCAGTAGAATCTTTCCCCCTTATTTATGCAAGAAAGGCAGCTCACCAC
>NW_017021938.1:0-209 GCF_001483705.2 Eufriesea mexicana | reverse complement strand
CTATTCAAAATCTATAGTGTGTTACAGCTTGGTGATAAGATCGCCTAACGCTGTCAATCGAATAGCAAGTACGTCAATCTACTTGCCAGAGAATATATCTATTCAAAATCTGTACCCTGCTATAGCTTGGAGAATAGGTCGCCTAATGCCTTCAATCCAATGGCAAGTACAGACATCTACTTACCAGAAAATAGGTCTATTCAAGATCT
>NW_017021937.1:0-209 GCF_001483705.2 Eufriesea mexicana | reverse complement strand
CTTGAATAAACAAAGAGAAAAGACTCTATTGGCTTGCTATATCCTTTGCAATGCTATAGAATGTTGCTTGAAAGTTCAATCATACTGACAGTTTCTACTAATATCGTGGTGAATTAACTTTCTCGCACAACTAAGGAGGAAAGATCCTATTGGCGTGCTATAGGCATTGCAATGCTATAGAATCCTCCTGGAATATGCAATTTTATTGA
>NW_017021936.1:0-209 GCF_001483705.2 Eufriesea mexicana | reverse complement strand
CAAAATCTATAATCCGTTATAGCTTGCGGAATAGGTCGCATAACGCCTTCAACCAATGGCAATCACAGCCACTTACTTGCCAGAGAAAAGGTCTATTGAAAATCTATAACCTGCTATAGCTTGGTGAATAGAACGCCTAACGCCTGCAATCCAATGGCAAGAACAGCCATCTGCTTGCCAGAGAATAGGTCTATGCAATATCTATAATC
>NW_017021935.1:0-209 GCF_001483705.2 Eufriesea mexicana | reverse complement strand
ATAGGTTTGGTCAGGGTATCTTCGACTTTTGTGATGTACGGTGTTATTCGCTCGGTATATGTATGCTGCATTGCTCTACTAGCATCTGCTTGTCTCTGCGGAGGCCAGTAATAGTGGTTTCGGCACGCTAGGTTGAGTCATGTTACGCTTCGCTTTGCTAGGTTAGAATTTATTTGGTTGGGATTGCTTTAACTTTTGTGCTACACACA
>NW_017021934.1:0-209 GCF_001483705.2 Eufriesea mexicana | reverse complement strand
GCTAACATAACCCAACCAGACGTAGTAGAACTGAACGTATCGTGCCGCGACCATTGTTGCTGTCCTCCCTAGGGCCAAGCAGAATATAGAAGAGGCCGGTCGAGCGCAGGAGTCCTCCGAATAGCAGTGTATAGCACGAAAGTCAAAGATAAGCTGACCAAGCTTAACCCAACCTAACCCAACCAAACGTAACATATCCCAACTCAACG
>NW_017021933.1:0-209 GCF_001483705.2 Eufriesea mexicana | reverse complement strand
TATGCAACAAAATAAGCTCACCACGATTTTAGTCGAAAATGTCAGTGAAATTGAATTTTACAGACAGATTCTATAGCACTGCAATGGATATAACATGCCTATAGAATCTGTTCCCGTTATTTATGCAACAAAAGTAGCTCACCACCATGTTAGTCGAAAATGTCAATAAAATTGAATTTTTCAGTCACATTCTATGGCATTGCAATGGC
>NW_017021932.1:0-209 GCF_001483705.2 Eufriesea mexicana | reverse complement strand
ATTCATCCTATTGTGCTTAGACAACTATTGCTGACCTCCCCAGAGGAAAGCAGGACATATTAGTGGAGAGTAGGGCGCGGATGTTCATAGAATCGCAGTGTATACCGGAAGAGTCAAAGCACTCTGTATCCTCCCCATGCTAACACAAACTAACCGAAGGTTACCGAGCTGAACCAAACGTGATGCGGCCACTATTTCCGGCATCTCAT
>NW_017021931.1:0-209 GCF_001483705.2 Eufriesea mexicana | reverse complement strand
AATGACAACAAAATTGAATTTCCCTTCCAGAATCTACAGCTTTGCTATGACTAGAGGACGCCAACAGAATGTTTCCTCCATACTTACGCAAGGAAGTAAACTCACCACGATATTAGTCGAGAATGTCAATAAAATTGTATTTTCCTGCCAGATTCGACAGGACTGCAATGGCAATAGCACACCAATAGAATTCTTCCTCCTTATTTATG
>NW_017021930.1:0-209 GCF_001483705.2 Eufriesea mexicana | reverse complement strand
CCCACACATTCTTACATCCATGCATCCGTACATCCATACATTCATTCATCCACACATCCGTACTTACATACATCCATACATATATAACTCAAACACATCCTTACATTCAAACATCAATACATACATACATACAAACACCCATACCCACATACATACTTCCGAACATCCATCCATCCAAGCATACACCCATCCATACATTCATCGATCCA
>NW_017021929.1:0-209 GCF_001483705.2 Eufriesea mexicana | reverse complement strand
TTGTCAATGTTAGGAGAGGAAAGCTTCGACTTCAGCGATATTGTCTGCTGTTAGGTGGACTTCGGCGCCCTACAGATGTGTAATATTTTCATTCTGGCCCTGGGAAGACCAGCAAGAGTGGTCCCGGCACTTTCTGTTTAGCCGGCTACGTTCGGTTAGGTTGGGTTACGCAATGTTTTGGTGAGTATAGCTTCAACATCTGTGCTGTA
>NW_017021928.1:0-209 GCF_001483705.2 Eufriesea mexicana | reverse complement strand
TACTATTGGTAGGGATTTTCGGCAGAAAAGTGCGTTTTCCGGTGCGTGGATTAGTGCCATTCTGTGCGTGTGGTGCGTGGGCGCACATGGCCGGGGACTCGCGCCGCCGATAAAAATTGAATTTTTTTGCAAGTTTTTTCGTTGTCTTGTGACACCAACGAAGTTGTGGACACCGCTACGTCGCAGGTAGGCGAGGGACGGCGCCCATT
>NW_017021927.1:0-209 GCF_001483705.2 Eufriesea mexicana | reverse complement strand
CGGCTATTCGTTAGATATCTGCGCTCAACATTGCTCTTCTATACATCGCTCCACTATCGGGAGATAAGCAATAGTGGTAGCCACATCTAAGGGTAAGTTACATTACGTTAGGTAAGGTTACTTAAGTTGTGTTAGGTTACGATAGTTTTGACTTTTGTGCTACAAGCACCTATTCGATGGAATTCAGCGATCTTCTGTGCGCTATCATA
>NW_017021926.1:0-209 GCF_001483705.2 Eufriesea mexicana | reverse complement strand
CTAAACTTTTAACTTTTGTGTGTTAAACTAAACAGAAGATTTGCATTTACTATCAAAATCTCGATACATAATATAATATAAATTCTGTTTCAAATTATTTGAAAGACACGGGTATATAAAATTAACGAAAATAAAGTAATTATTATTATTTTTACTATATAATAAGTATATTGTATATAATATGGATGTATTATTATGCTTTTTGCAGT
>NW_017021925.1:0-209 GCF_001483705.2 Eufriesea mexicana | reverse complement strand
GAATAGATCCCTTCTCTGGCAAGTAGATGGCTGTTCTTGCCATGGGATTAAAGGCGTTAGGCGACCTATTCGCCAAGCTATAGCAGATAATAGATTTTGATTAGACCAAATCTCTGGCAAGTTGACGGCTGTACTTGCCATTGGACTGAAGGCGTTAAGCGATCTATTCACCATGCTATATCATGTTGCAGATTTGGATAGAACTATTT
>NW_017021924.1:0-209 GCF_001483705.2 Eufriesea mexicana | reverse complement strand
TAGAGCAGAGTAGAGTGCAGAAGTCCATCGAACAGCAGTGTACAGCACAATAGTTAAATCTGTGGCAACCATAATTAGCCTAGCCCAACCTAACCGAACGAAACCGAGCTCAACATCAAATGACGAGACGGCTATTGCTGTTCCTTCCAGAGGCAAGCAGGAGATATTAGAACACTGTTGGACGCAGAAATCAACTGAATAGCAGACTA
>NW_017021923.1:0-209 GCF_001483705.2 Eufriesea mexicana | reverse complement strand
ATTGTTTGGGATAGCTTTGACTTCCGTGCTACACACTCTTATTCGGCGTATATCTGTGTTCTACTGTGCTTTACTACATTCTGCTTGGCTATGGGGAGGCCAGGAGCATTGGTCGCGGCACATCATGTTGGCTTACTCTGCGTTCGGTTAGTTTGGATTAGATCATGTTGGATTAGGATACCTACGTTCTTTTGTACTGTTCAATACAA
>NW_017021922.1:0-209 GCF_001483705.2 Eufriesea mexicana | reverse complement strand
TGGATATTTTCGACTTTCGTACTATACGCTGCTATTCGGCGGCCTTCTGCGCTCCACGGTGCTGACATAATTTGACTGGCCTTCCGGAGAAAGGCATTAGCCTTCTCGGCACGTTAGGTGGAGTTATAATGCGCTTTGCTAGGATTGGCTGGGTATACTTCGGTTAGGATAGCTCTGACTTTCGTGCTATACACTGCCTTTCCGAGGAT
>NW_017021921.1:0-209 GCF_001483705.2 Eufriesea mexicana | reverse complement strand
GAATTGTTCTATTGAAAATCTATAGCCTGTTATAGCTCGGTGAATAGATCGCCTAACGCCTTCTATCCGATGGCAAATACAGCCATCTACTTGCCAGAGGATAGGTCTGTTAAGAATCTAAAATCTGTTATAGCTCGGAGAATAGATCGCCTAACGCCTTCAATCTAATGGCAAGTACAGCCATCTAGTTGCCGGAGAATACGTCTATT
>NW_017021920.1:0-209 GCF_001483705.2 Eufriesea mexicana | reverse complement strand
CTGGCCTTTTCGGAGCCAAGCAGAGAATATTAGAGCACATTGCAGCGCAGAAGTCCACCGAATGACAGTGAACAGCCCAACAGTCGAAGCAGCCTATACGAACCTAGGCTAGCGTAACATATCCAAGCGTAGCATAACACAATCTTACATGACGAGACCACTATTGCTGGCCTCTAGAGCGTCCAGCAGAAAGCAATATAGCACAGTAG
>NW_017021919.1:0-209 GCF_001483705.2 Eufriesea mexicana | reverse complement strand
CGCTGTGCGTGTCTGTGATTCCTTAAAAGACAACGTTATACATTGTCTCGTTTGTCTTAACCATTTGCGCTGGCAAAAAATTCGTGTTCCAGAACGGTATAGTGTTTCTGTCACAATTGCCTGACGACGTGTGTACCACGTCGTGTGCGATTCTATCACAAAAGCATTACGACGTGCGTGACACGTCTTTCCAGTGCAAGTGGTTAAAG
>NW_017021918.1:0-209 GCF_001483705.2 Eufriesea mexicana | reverse complement strand
TGCTATTTTTGTGGGTGTAATATATACCGTACTGTCAATTGGAAATATGTCAAACCATGACCGCAACATATATTGATTATTCCAGAAATGCTTTCAAATTTATATCACCAGTGAACAGTGATATCCAACGGATACAGAACTGTATCGATGGCTGTGCTCAGTAATTTGTTGTCATTCTTTAATATAACGGGGGAAAATGTTTCTGCATT
>NW_017021917.1:0-209 GCF_001483705.2 Eufriesea mexicana | reverse complement strand
TTACCGAACTTAACCTAGCCTAAACTAACCGAACGTAACCTAACGCAGCCTGTGTTGCCGAGATCAACCTTGCTGGCATTCCCAAGGACAAGCAGCATATATTAGAGCTCAGTAGAGCGCAGAAATCCTCCGAACAGCAGTGTATCCCACGAAAGTCTATGTTAACCTGACCGAGCATAACCTGACTTAAGCTAACCAAACGTAAGATA
>NW_017021916.1:0-209 GCF_001483705.2 Eufriesea mexicana | reverse complement strand
ATATACTATCGGCGCGCCATAGCCATTGCAATGCTATAGAATCGTGCTGGAAAATGCATTTTTTATGAGATTTTCGACTAATATCGTGGTGAAATAACTGTATTGCATAAGTAAGGGTGAAATATTCTATCTGCGCGCTGTGACCCCTACAATGCTATAAAATCTGGCTGGAAAATTCAATTTTATTGACATTTTCGACTAATATCGCG
>NW_017021915.1:0-209 GCF_001483705.2 Eufriesea mexicana | reverse complement strand
GCCAGCTATAGCCACTGCAATTCTATAGTATCTGGCTGCTAAATCCAATTTTATTGACATTTTTGGCTAATATCTTGGTGAGCTAACTTTCTTGTATAAATAAGTAGGAAAGATACTATTGGCCGGCTATGGCCATCGCAAGTCTTTAGTATCTGGATGGGAAATTCAGTTTTATTGACATTTTCGACTAAGATCGTGGTGAGCTGACA
>NW_017021914.1:0-209 GCF_001483705.2 Eufriesea mexicana | reverse complement strand
TAGGTTACGTTAGCTTGTGCTAGGTTTGCATTGCTTTGAGTTTCGTTGAATAAACTGCTGTTCCATGGACTTCTGCGATCGACAGCGCTCTAGTACGTTCTGCGTGGCTCTCGGGGGGCCAGGAATAGTGGCCTCGGCACGTTAGATTAAGTTAAGTTACGTTTGTCCATGTTACGCTTGGATACGTTAGCATATGACAGAATCGACTT
>NW_017021913.1:0-209 GCF_001483705.2 Eufriesea mexicana | reverse complement strand
GTCGAAAATGTCAATAAAATTGAACTCTCCAGACTGATTCTCAAGCATTGAAATGCCTATAGCTCGCCAATTGCATCATTCCTTGTTATTTTTGGAAGAAAGTTGTCTCGCCACAATATGAGGAAAATATGTCAATAAAATTGAAATTTCCAGCCAGATTCTGCAACATTGCAATGGCTATAGAACTCCGAAAGTAACTTTCCTCCTTA
>NW_017021912.1:0-209 GCF_001483705.2 Eufriesea mexicana | reverse complement strand
TGTCTGGAAGGTTCAATTTTATTGTCATTTTCGACTTATATCGTGGTGAGCTAGCTTCCTTGGATAAGTATGGAGGAAAGACACTTTTGGCGTGCTATAACCATTGCAATGATATGGAATGTGCATGGCAGTTTCGATTTCAACGACATTTTCAACTAATATCGTGGTGAGCTATCTTTCTTTCGTAAATAAGACGGAATTATTCTATT
>NW_017021911.1:0-209 GCF_001483705.2 Eufriesea mexicana | reverse complement strand
GTGGGTTTCTGCTCTCAATTCTGCTCTAATATGCTTTGCTTTGATCTGGGGAGGTCAGAAATTATGACGTAGGCACATTAGGATGAGTCAGGTTAGTTTGGTTATATTACGTTTGGTTAGGTTAGGATAGCGTATCATTGGCTTTTGTGCTTTACACGTCTAATCGATGGACATCCGCACACTTCATAGCTCTACTATTCCCTGCTCGA
>NW_017021910.1:0-209 GCF_001483705.2 Eufriesea mexicana | reverse complement strand
TAACCTTACTGAACCCAACGCGCCGAGACCACTACTGCTGTCCTGCCCAGAGCTAAGCAGAATGCACTACAGCACAGTTGAGCGCAGGAATCCGCCGCATTGCAGTGTATAGGACAAAAGTCAATGCTTTCCTATCGTAACATAGGCAATCGCAATATAGCCAAACGTAACCTAACTCAACAGAACGTCCCGCGGCCACTATTTCTGGC
>NW_017021909.1:0-209 GCF_001483705.2 Eufriesea mexicana | reverse complement strand
TCTCCGTGTATAGCAGAAAGGTCGTAGCTACCCAAACCTAACCTGGGCAAAAGGAACATAACCAAACGTATCCTATCTCACCCTATCGTGCCGAGACGTCTATTACTGGCTTCCCCATAGCCAAGCAGAACATATTAGAGCGCAGGGGTCCGTAGAATTCCACAGAATAGCAGCGCATTCCGCGGAAGTAGAATATGTCCGAACATAAC
>NW_017021908.1:0-209 GCF_001483705.2 Eufriesea mexicana | reverse complement strand
AGCACAAATGTCAAAGACATTCAAACCCAACCTGTCCAAACCTAACCTAACCGAACGTAGACTGACTAAGCTTAACGTGCCGCGACCACCATTGCTGTCCTCCTGGGGAGGCAAGCAGGGTACATTAGATAAATGTTGAACGCAGGAATTCGCCGAATTGCAGTGCATAGCGCAAAAGGTAGGGATATGCTGACCAAACCTAGCCTAAC
>NW_017021907.1:0-209 GCF_001483705.2 Eufriesea mexicana | reverse complement strand
TTTTCAGTCGGATTCTATTGCAATGCAATCGTTATGACAAACCAATAGAATCTTCCCTCTCTAATTACGTAGAAAAGTTTGCTCACCACGGTATTAGTAGAAAATGTAAATAAAATTGAGCATTTCTGCCAGATTATATTGCAATACAATGCCTATAGCAAACCAATGGTATCCTTTCTCCTTATTTACACAGAAATGTGTGCTCACCG
>NW_017021906.1:0-209 GCF_001483705.2 Eufriesea mexicana | reverse complement strand
TTATAATAGCCTATCCTAACCGATCCAAACGTAACATATCCAAGCGTAACCTAAATCAACCTATCAAGACTGGACAACTATTGCTAACCCCCACAGAGACAGGCAGATTGTACTAGAGCACAGCAGTGCGCCTATACCCTCCGAAATGCAGGGAACACCACGAAAGTCGAAGATATCTTGCCATAACCTGACCTATCCTAGCCTAACCG
>NW_017021905.1:0-209 GCF_001483705.2 Eufriesea mexicana | reverse complement strand
GGTTGTTTAAATTAGGACAGGATGTCTCCGTCTTTTGTGCTATAAACCGCGATCCTGTGGATTAGAGCGATCTACTCTCCACTAATATATCCTGCTTGGCACCAGGGAGGGCTGCAATTGTGGTCTCGGTAAGACAGATCCACCTATGTTTCGTTTGGCTATATTGGAACAGGTTTGCTTTGACATTTGCGCGGTACACTGCTCTTCGG
>NW_017021904.1:0-209 GCF_001483705.2 Eufriesea mexicana | reverse complement strand
TATGTCTATTCAAAATCTATAATCTGTAATATCTTGGTGTATACAACGCCTAACGCCTTCAATTCAATGGCAAGTACAGCCATCTACTTATCAGAGAAAAGGCCTATTCAAAACATACAATCTGTTATAGCTTGCTGAATAGATCGCCTATCGCCTTCAACCAATGGCAAGTACAGCCATCTACTTGCCAGAGAATGAGTATATTCAAA
>NW_017021903.1:0-209 GCF_001483705.2 Eufriesea mexicana | reverse complement strand
ACAAAATGTCAATAAAATTGAATTTTCCGGATAGGTTCCATAGCATTGCACTGGCTATAGCGTTCCAATAGATTCTTTCCCACTTATTTATGCACCAAAAGTTGCTCACCACGATATTAGCCGAAAATGTCAATTAAATTGAATTCTCCAGCCAGTTTCAATAGCATTGCAATGCATTTTGCATGCCAATAGTATATTTCCGCCTTATT
>NW_017021902.1:0-209 GCF_001483705.2 Eufriesea mexicana | reverse complement strand
GCATTCTCTGCTTGGCTCTGGGGAAGCCAGTAATTGAGGTCTTGTCACCTCAGGTTGACATAGAACAGGCTTCGTAACGTTATGCTAGCTCTGGTTATGTTTGGATGGCTTCGGCTTTTATGCTCTACACTGCGACTCTACGGATCTCTGCCATCTGCTCCCCTCTAGTATGCTGCGCTTGACCCTGTGGAGGCCAGCAATACTGGTAT
>NW_017021901.1:0-209 GCF_001483705.2 Eufriesea mexicana | reverse complement strand
ACTGTACTTGCCATTGGATTGAAGGCGTTAGGCGATCTATTCACCTAGCTATAACATGTTATACATCTTGAATAGACCTATTTTCTGGCAAGTAGATGCCTGTACATGCCATTGAATTGAAATCGTTAGGCGATCTATTCACCAATCTATAACGGATTATCGATTTTGAATAGACCTATTCTCTGGCAAGTAGATGACTCTACTTGCCA
>NW_017021900.1:0-209 GCF_001483705.2 Eufriesea mexicana | reverse complement strand
ATGTGAATGACTAGTTCCATTCCTTTAACATTTTCGACATATATTGCGGGGAGCAGGATTTTCAGCGTAAATAACGTTGTAAGATACTATTGGTTTGCTATAGCCATTGCATTGCTATAGAATCTGACTGAAAAGTTCAATTTTAGTGACATTTTCGATTAATTTCGTGGTGAGCAGACTTATCTGCGTAAATAGGGAGGAAAGATTCT
>NW_017021899.1:0-209 GCF_001483705.2 Eufriesea mexicana | reverse complement strand
GTGCCGGAAGTGGATCCGTGTGACAGGTCGTGGTGCGACGTTATCTCTCGTGGCTTAGTTCTTGGAAACTTCGTTTTTGAATTTTGATTTTTCATTATCAATCGATAGAATGGGTTCTTCTCCAACAGAATCAGTGGTTTTTATTTGATTTTCGCCGTTTTTTTCCTAAATACAGTGCCGAATGTGGAAGGGCGTGGCAGGTCGTACTG
>NW_017021898.1:0-209 GCF_001483705.2 Eufriesea mexicana | reverse complement strand
TCAGTATATTTATTATACATTTTCTAGTTTCAGTTTCTTACTAACTAATTTTCAAAAATATATACACACATCTAACCCTGGAATAAATAATCTTGCAGCCTCACATTTGCTATACTAGAATATTCATATTAAAATCCTAATCTCTGTCTTCCACATTCATAATTTTCTAATTTTCCTAAGCAGTCAGGAAATTTTCTAATAAATAAATT
>NW_017021897.1:0-209 GCF_001483705.2 Eufriesea mexicana | reverse complement strand
CAAAAGTCGAAGATAACCTAACAAAACCTGACACAGCCTAACCTAACCTAATGTAGCGTAAAGGAAAGTGGCGTGCCGCGACCGCTACTGCCGGACTCCCCAGTGCCGAGCAAATTACAGAAGAGCAGAGTAGACCACAGGAGCCGACCGGATAATAGCGAATAACACGAAAGTCGAAGCCATCCTAACCAAACGAAGCCTAACGTAGC
>NW_017021896.1:0-209 GCF_001483705.2 Eufriesea mexicana | reverse complement strand
CTGGCCCTCCTCGGTCCGGCAGATTTGGGTAGAGTACAGTGCAGTGCAGGAATACACCGAATAACTTTGTATAGCACGATAGCCGAAGCTACCCCAACCAACCACAGCCTAACCTAACCAAACCAAACGTACCGTGACACAACCTAACATGCCACGGCCACTATTCCTCACATCCCGTGAGCTGTGCGGAACATAGCAGAGCAACGTAG
>NW_017021895.1:0-209 GCF_001483705.2 Eufriesea mexicana | reverse complement strand
TGTATGTGTGGATGTAAGGATGTATGTACGAATGTATGTATGGATATATCTATGCCTGTATGTGTGGATGCATGGAAGGATGTGTGTATGGATGAATGTATGGACGAATGTATTTCTGTATGTATGGATGTATAGATGGATGGATAGATTGGTGGATAGATGTATGGATGTATGGATGTACGGATCAACGGACGTATGGATGGGATGAT
>NW_017021894.1:0-209 GCF_001483705.2 Eufriesea mexicana | reverse complement strand
TCATCCTTATTTATGTAAGGACCTTCAGCTCACGGCGATATCAGTCGAAACTGTCAATAAAATAACATTTTCCAGCCAGATTTTGTAGCATTGCAATGGCTATAGCTCGCCGGTAAAATCCTTCCTCCTTATTTATGCAGGGATGCCAGCTCACCACGATATAAGTCGAAAATGTCAATAAAACTGAATTTTCCATCCAGATACTATAG
>NW_017021893.1:0-209 GCF_001483705.2 Eufriesea mexicana | reverse complement strand
ATCCTTATTTATGCAAAAGAGTTAGCTCATCACGATATTAGACGAAGATGTCTATAAAATTGAACTTTCCAGGCAGATTCTGCAGAATTGCTGTGCCTTCAGCACGCCAATAAAATCTTTCCTCCATATTTATGCAAGAAAGGAAGCTCACTACGATATTATTCGAAAATGTCAGTAAAATTAAAATTTTCCAGGAAGATTCTATAGCA
>NW_017021892.1:0-209 GCF_001483705.2 Eufriesea mexicana | reverse complement strand
GTAAACGAATGTACTAAATATGGAGAAATTTAAGCATCGGGTTAGTTCTTCTCCGGTAAATTTAAAAAAAGGGAGGAAAGATTTAAAAGTAGAGTTAATCACTTTAACCTTTTGCGGTCGATGTCCCTGCAGCTGGGACATTCGCAATTCGAAAAATACAGAAAACTACAGAATATTAGAGAAATTAAAAATTTGGTATGTTTACGTAT
>NW_017021891.1:0-209 GCF_001483705.2 Eufriesea mexicana | reverse complement strand
TATTTATATTAACTTTTCCAAACTTCAATTCAACTTCGAGACCTGAATCGGACTAGTCTAAGTACAAATGTTGATTAAACGGGATTTATTATATAGAGATTAAACAGTGGTAATGTTTATTGGTAACGATAATATAAAAATTTGAAAGTGATGATAAAGTTACGAGTTATTTCTTGGCTTACTGCAACATTAAACGCAGTATTGCAATA
>NW_017021890.1:0-209 GCF_001483705.2 Eufriesea mexicana | reverse complement strand
ATAGACTTATTCTCTGGCAAGGAGATGGCTGTACCTGCCATTGGATTGAAGGCGTTAGGAGATGTATTCTGCAAGTTATAACAGGTTATAGATTTCGAATAGACCTCTTCTCTTGCAATTAGATGGTTATACTTGCCATTGAATTAAAGGCGTTAGGCGCCCTATTCGCCAAGCTATAACAGATTATATATTTTGATTAGAACAAATCT
>NW_017021889.1:0-209 GCF_001483705.2 Eufriesea mexicana | reverse complement strand
GCCATATGTAACATTACCGAACGTAGTGTAACTCAACCTAACTTGCCGAGACGTCCACTGCTAGCCTCCCCAGGGCCACGCAGAATATACTAGAGCACAGCAGAGTGCAGAAAGCCACCAAATAACAGTGTGTAGCACAGATGTCAAAGACATCCTATCCTATCTTGACCCATCCTAATCTAACCGAACGTAGATTAACAAAACATATC
>NW_017021888.1:0-209 GCF_001483705.2 Eufriesea mexicana | reverse complement strand
CCAGAGCCACGCAGAATATATGACAGGAGAGTACAGTTCAAAAATCCATGGAATCGCAGTGTACAGTGGAAAAGTCGAAGATACACGGACCTAACTCAAACTAACGTATCCCAACTTGACATAGCAAATTGAACATAACGTGCCGAAGTGCTACTGTAACGTAGCAGTGTACGGCAATGGAGTCAAAGATGCTTTCTCCTAAGCCAACC
>NW_017021887.1:0-209 GCF_001483705.2 Eufriesea mexicana | reverse complement strand
TGAAAACCGTGGAACGGGAATATCGTCGGAGAAAATTCGAGGAAACGAGAAATTTCCAAAATTTCAATCACGGAAGGCGAATCATTCGAGTCGAGGCTACGTCCGTTACTCGTCGTTTAAGCGTATTTAAGAGGATCGTTAAAAAAGCAGTATGCCAGTCTCGTAGATGAAAATTCGAGAAAACGAGAAATTCCGAAAATCCTAATCAC
>NW_017021886.1:0-209 GCF_001483705.2 Eufriesea mexicana | reverse complement strand
TCCCCGGAACCGGGAAGGACATATTAGAGGAAAGTAGGGCGCAGAAATCCATAGAACCGCATTCTATAGTAGAAAAGTCAAAGCTACACAACCCTAACACAATTAAACGTTACATAATGTAACGTACCCGAAATGAACGTAATTTGCCGTGGCCACCATTGCAGGCCTCGCCAGGGCGAAGTAGAATGCATTGGAGCACACGGGGGGGG
>NW_017021885.1:0-209 GCF_001483705.2 Eufriesea mexicana | reverse complement strand
CTTTATGATATAATAAAATATAAAATTAATAAAGTCATATAATATAACAGAATATGAAATTAACAAAATTATATGGTACAGTAGAATATACAATTAATAAAATTATGTGATATAATAAAAGACCGAATTAACAAAAATTTGAAATAATACAAAACATAAACTCAATAAAACTATTTGCTATAACAAAATATAAGATTAACAAGATTACA
>NW_017021884.1:0-209 GCF_001483705.2 Eufriesea mexicana | reverse complement strand
TGTATGGGTGGTTATATGTGTGGAGGGCAGGATGTATGGATGTATGTATGTATAGATGTATGCATGCATGTACGCATGGTTGTGTGTATGGATGTAGGTATGTACGTTTGTATGGAAGCATGTATGGGTTTATGTATGAATGTATCAATGGATGTATGTATGGATGTATGTGAAGGTGTATGTGTGTATGTATGAATGGATGTATGTAT
>NW_017021883.1:0-209 GCF_001483705.2 Eufriesea mexicana | reverse complement strand
TCACAATCAAACCTAACCCAATCTCTCCTAACCAAACGTAACGTAACACAACGTTTCGTGCCACGACAAATATTGCTCCCCCCCGCCCCCCACCCCAAGTGGCGCGTGGTATAGTTGAGCAGTGTGGAGCACAGGAATGCACCGAGTAACTGCGTATAGCACAAGAGTCAAAGCTACCCCATCCTAACATAACCAACCGTAACATAACC
>NW_017021882.1:0-209 GCF_001483705.2 Eufriesea mexicana | reverse complement strand
TTGTGCTAGTATATATTCATTACAAAATTATAAGAATACAATGCAAGAAAACAGTTTTCTATAGCAATATTATTTACTATAGAAGGAACACAAAAATATAAATAATCATTACATACAGGAAGTACAAAACCTATCGCTCATATTAAGTATTAATTACATTCTGATATTGAATATTTGAAATAATCTTTGGCCCGGTGTATACGGAATGT
>NW_017021881.1:0-209 GCF_001483705.2 Eufriesea mexicana | reverse complement strand
GTGTACTCACGTGCACTTACGACGAGAAATTATTGCTAGATGTATTTAATTACCGTCTGAAAAGTTCCAATTCGAGCGCGAAGAATTAAATTTCAAATTCGTCAAATTTCGCCAATCGACTAGTTTAACGCGACTGAACCTATGCAGAATGAACATAACCTCTTTAAAAATACGCGACACCTTTAATCCGACGATGCGGAACGCGCCGA
>NW_017021880.1:0-209 GCF_001483705.2 Eufriesea mexicana | reverse complement strand
CTGCTATTGGTTTGATGGCGTTAGTCGATCTATTCACCAAGCTATTACAGGTTATATATTTTGTATAGACTTATTCTCTGACAAGTAGATGCCTGTGCTTGCCATTGGATTGAAGGCGTTAGGCGATCTTTTCACCAAGCTATTTTAGGTTATAGATTTTGAATAGACCTATTCTCTGTCAAGTAGATGGCTGTACATGCCAGTGGTTG
>NW_017021879.1:0-209 GCF_001483705.2 Eufriesea mexicana | reverse complement strand
AGCGAAAATCAGTGAATAGGAAAGAAGTCGTTGTTACCCTGTCATAACTATCCAAACGAAGTGAAACCAACCGTAGCCCTACTTAAGCTAACGTCCCGAGGCCACTGTCGCTGGCCTCCACAGTGCCAAACAGAACACTCCAAAGAAGAGTGGAGCGCAGAAGTCCACAGAATAGCAGTGTATAGCACGAAGGTCGAAGCTATACGAAC
>NW_017021878.1:0-209 GCF_001483705.2 Eufriesea mexicana | reverse complement strand
TATTGGCACGTTAGGTTGAGATAGAGAACGTTTGGTTACGTTACGTTCGGTAAGGTTAGGAGGCTGTAGCCTTGACTTTTACGCTATACGCTCCTATTCGGTGGATTTCTGCACTCTACTGTGCTCTAGTATATACTGCTTGGCTTTGGGGAGGTCAGCAGTACTGACCTCGACCCGTTAGGTTGAGTTATGCAACGTTTGGTTTCGTT
>NW_017021877.1:0-209 GCF_001483705.2 Eufriesea mexicana | reverse complement strand
GGGAGCTTTCAATCACGTAGACTTTTTGCATTTGATACCGTTGTAAATCAGGGAATCTTCCTGGTAATGTCGAAACTAGTGAGACAGACAACAGCGAAATGAACACAGAGTAATTTGCTGAACTTTTCTGAAAAATCTCTCACCGATAGACCTATTCAAAAAATTGTAAGCACGAATATTTGACGTTTAAATTATCTCTGCTTGTGACA
>NW_017021876.1:0-209 GCF_001483705.2 Eufriesea mexicana | reverse complement strand
CCCCACTGATGATTTAAATTCTACAGTAATTCTAGAAGAAGCTGTGGATAGATCAAATATCGGTATTGGAATTGGAAAATGGCAATACAGGACTGAGTGTTCCGATTTACACAATACTATATCCAGTGAATTTCTGTGCCTGCAGATCTCCTAATTTCTTCAGCAATTGAAGAATGATAGGTTGACAGAGCAACTGTCGCTGGCGAACT
>NW_017021875.1:0-209 GCF_001483705.2 Eufriesea mexicana | reverse complement strand
TATATCACAAATTCCAATGTCATCCTGACAAAACCTAACCTAACCTGACGTAACCAAGCGTAACATGGCACAAACTGACATACCTATGCCGCTATTGATGATCTACCCAGAGCAAAGCAGAACACATTAGAGCACAGTAGAGCGCTGGATTACACTCTATAGCAGTGTATAGCACAAAATATCAAGCCATTGCTTCCAACCTAACAAAT
>NW_017021874.1:0-209 GCF_001483705.2 Eufriesea mexicana | reverse complement strand
TATTGCGGGCGTCCCTAGAGCCAAGCAGAATATATTCGCCCGTGGCAGAAGTGTATAGCACAAGCGTCAAAGCTATCCTATCCTATCCGAACCAAAGGTGACGTAACCAAACGTTGCATATCTCAACCTATCGTACCGCGAACGCGATTGCTATCCTCCCCAGAGACAAGCAGAGCATATTAGACGAAACCGGAGTGCAGAAATCCAGC
>NW_017021873.1:0-209 GCF_001483705.2 Eufriesea mexicana | reverse complement strand
CGCGTTATAGGAGACTTAATTGTATCGCCAAAAACTATCACCAGTTATCGAAAATCGACTAGAAGTATAAAATGTTATATGTTTATATGGTTTATATAAAATGTTTTAATTTACGCGGTTCGAAAAACGGATTTCATCGACTAGCAATTGTGATCTGGAAGGAATTAGCACATTCCACAGCGGAACAATGGATACGTAGCTGCGATATT
>NW_017021872.1:0-209 GCF_001483705.2 Eufriesea mexicana | reverse complement strand
GTCTACTCAAAATCTATAATCTGTTGTATCTTGGTGAATAGATCGCCAACCGCCTTCAATCCACTGAAAAGTACGGACATCTACTTGCCAGAAAATAGGTCTATTCGAAGTCTATAACATGTTATAGCTCGGGGAATTGATCGCCAAGCGCCTTCAATTCAATGGCAAGTGCAGTCATCTACTTGCCAGAGAATAGGTCTATTCAAAAT
>NW_017021871.1:0-209 GCF_001483705.2 Eufriesea mexicana | reverse complement strand
ATCTTTCCTCCTCATTTATGCAACAAAATTAGCTCACCACGATATTAGTCGAAAATGTCAATATAAATGAATCTTCAATTCTGATTCTACAGCATTGCAATGGCTATGGCTTGCCAATAGGATATTTCCTCCTTATTTATGCTGCCAAATTAGCTCACCACGATATTAGACGAAAATGTCAATAAAACTAAATTTTTCAGTCAGTTTCT
>NW_017021870.1:0-209 GCF_001483705.2 Eufriesea mexicana | reverse complement strand
TAAGCCTCAGCTGCTTACATTTGGTTTGGATGTGTCTTTTTCATGTCATTCTTCTGTCCAGGAACATTTCAAGATATTTAGCCGAGTCGCTTTGGGGTATTACAATGTTGTTCATCTTAATTGGAGGACATGTTTGCTTTCTAGGATGAAGGTCACATGTTTAGATTTCTTTTCGTTTACTTGCATGTTCCAATTTTTAAACCAGTATG
>NW_017021869.1:0-209 GCF_001483705.2 Eufriesea mexicana | reverse complement strand
GCTCTTGGGTGGCCGGCAACAGTTGTCGCGGCACACTAGGCTGAGGTAGGCTTCGTTTGGTTACGTTACGCTTGGCTAGGCTAGGAGAGGATAGATTTTTCCTTAGTGCTGTAGCCTGATATTAGGTGAGTTTCTGCGCCCTACATAGCACTGACAGGCTCAGCTTGGCTCTGGCATTGCCAGCAATAGTGGTCTCTGCACGTTATGTT
>NW_017021868.1:0-209 GCF_001483705.2 Eufriesea mexicana | reverse complement strand
ATATAAATCGTCAGTGGACAATATAGCCAATCGACTACAGTGCTCTGCTGATAGCTACACTCAGCATTGTACTGACATATGTCAATATTCCCTGAGGCAATTGCTATTTGTATTGATCATTATGCAGTTTGTAAAGAAAGTAGGTGATCAGCAAACATATTATTCCGATGGATACAGTAGTGCGAAGATGGCGAAACTCAGTACAATGT
>NW_017021867.1:0-209 GCF_001483705.2 Eufriesea mexicana | reverse complement strand
GAGAAAAAGAATTCACTTATCCTATCCATACAAGATTGTTTAACCAAGTACCAAATACTAATTGCACTTCAAGAACAAAGAGCCAGTACCATTATAAATGCCATTATGGGCCATTACATTTATATCTTTTCACCTCCAAAACATAGCCTTGCCGATCAAGGACATAACATCGTGTGTAAGCTTATGGAAGGTTTCGAACAATTATTTGA
>NW_017021866.1:0-209 GCF_001483705.2 Eufriesea mexicana | reverse complement strand
CGTGGTGAGCTAGCTTCCTGGCATAAGTATGGTGGAAAGATCCTTTTGGCGTGCTATAGCCATCGCAGTGCTGTAGAATCTGGCCGAAAAATTCAATTTTATTGACATTTTCGACTAACATCGTGGTGAGTTAAGTTTCTTGCATAAATAAGGCTGAAAGATTCTATTGGCGTGCTATAGGCCTTGCAATGCTATGGAATCTGGCTGGA
>NW_017021865.1:0-209 GCF_001483705.2 Eufriesea mexicana | reverse complement strand
GACTGCCGCTACTGGCCACCCCGGATTCGAGCAGAGTATGGTAGAGCAATGTAGAGCGTAGAGATCCACCGGATAGCAGTGCATGGAGCAAAAGTCAAAGATAACCTGACCAAACCTAATCTAACCTAAACTAACCAAACGAAACACATCACAACCTAACGTGCCGCTACCACTTTTGCTGCCGTCCCCACAGGCAAGCAGAATATGGA
>NW_017021864.1:0-209 GCF_001483705.2 Eufriesea mexicana | reverse complement strand
AGAAAATGTCAGTAAAATTGATTTTTCCAGCAAGATTCGGTAGCATTGCAATGCCTATTGCACACCAACCGAATCTTTTCTCCATATTCAAGCAAGAAAGTTAGCTTACCGCGATATTAGTCGTAAATTTCAATAAAATTGAATTATCCAGCCAGACACTATAGCAATGCAATGGCTATAGCACGCCAATAGTATCTACCATCCTTAAT
>NW_017021863.1:0-209 GCF_001483705.2 Eufriesea mexicana | reverse complement strand
GCATAAGTAGGGAGGGAAAATGCTTTTGGCCTGCAGTAGCCATTGCAATGCTGCCGAATCGGGGTGGAAAATTCAATTTTATTTTCATTTTCGATTAATATCGTGGTAAGCCAACTTCCTTGCATAAGTATGGTGGGAAAACGCTACTGGCCTGCTATAGCCGTTGCAATGCTGCAGAACCGGCCTGGAAAGTTCAATTTTATTGACAT
>NW_017021862.1:0-209 GCF_001483705.2 Eufriesea mexicana | reverse complement strand
GTCTATTCGAAACCTATAACCTGTTATAGCCTGGTGAATAGATCGCCCAACGTCTTCAATCCATTGGCAAGCACAGCCATCTACTTGCCAGAGAATAGGTCATTTCGAAATATATAACCTGTTATAGCATGGTGAATAGATCGCTCAACGCCTTCAATCCAATGGCAAGTAGAGCCATCTACTTGCCAGAGAATAGGTATATTCAAAAT
>NW_017021861.1:0-209 GCF_001483705.2 Eufriesea mexicana | reverse complement strand
TAAGAGGAAAGTCTATTTTGTTCAAAATAGATATTCAATATTATAAGATACACAATAACTAGTGGTTACTTTCATAAATATAAATTGACTAAAATATCAGCACACACGTACAGATATAATAAAATATTTATGAAGAATATGGTAACACAAAAATGTCATTAAACCGTTCAAAATGTAAGATGTTTCTTGATAATAATATGCAATAATAT
>NW_017021860.1:0-209 GCF_001483705.2 Eufriesea mexicana | reverse complement strand
TGCCCTGCTTGGCTCTGCGGAGGTGAGCAATTGCGGTTTCGGCTCGTTAGGTTGAGTTTGGCTGCGTTTGGCTATGTTCCGTTGCTTGGGTCAGTCTTGGGGTGACTTTACTTTTCTGACATACACTGCGATTCTATGCATTACTACGTTCTACTCTCCACTAACGTGTTCGGCTTGGCTCTGGAGAGGCCAGCAATATAGGTCGCGGC
>NW_017021859.1:0-209 GCF_001483705.2 Eufriesea mexicana | reverse complement strand
CACACTGCACTTGGGTGCATTTCTACGATCTACATTGCTCCACTCTAATCCGCTCGAATCTGGAGTGGCCAGAAATGGTGATCTTGTGACGTTAGGTTCAGTTATTCTACGTTTGGTTTTGTTATGTTTGTTTGTGTTAGGTAAGTGTAGCTTTGACTTTCGTGGTACACACTGTTATTCTGTGCACTTCTGCGCTCTTCTGTGCTCTA
>NW_017021858.1:0-209 GCF_001483705.2 Eufriesea mexicana | reverse complement strand
CTCGGTTCTCGGGAGGAAAGTAATAGTGGTCTCGTCGCGTTAGTTTCTGTTGTGCTACGTTTGGTTATGTTACGTTTGTATAGGTTAGGAAAGGGTAACTTTGACTTTTGCGCAATACACTGATATTCGGTGGTTTTCTGCGCCCAAAACTGCTCTACTATACCCTGTTCGACACTTGGGAGGCCAGTAATAGTTGTCTCGGCACGTCA
>NW_017021857.1:0-209 GCF_001483705.2 Eufriesea mexicana | reverse complement strand
TATAGCCATATCCCTACAATACATTGAAAACTCTAGACTGCTTTGGCACTCACATGATCAGTGCACAAATTACTCCAACGGCTAGAGTACTGTGATGATGCAACTGTTATACATCGGTTATGGATAGAGATGTTTTCGTTTCCCTTTACGGTAGTTGATATATTCACCAAAGGTGCACAATAACCACTGGATAAATCTGTCGAGTGATG
>NW_017021856.1:0-209 GCF_001483705.2 Eufriesea mexicana | reverse complement strand
TGAAATAGAATTTTCGAGACAGACTCTATAGGACTGCAATGGCAATAGCACGCCAACAGAATAAATTCTCCTTATTTATGCAAGAAAGTAAGCTCACCACGATATTAACCGATAATGTATATAAAATTGAATTTCCGGCCAGATTCAATAGCACCGCAATGGCCATAGCTCGAAAATAGAATCTTTCCTCCATACTTATGCATGAAAGT
>NW_017021855.1:0-209 GCF_001483705.2 Eufriesea mexicana | reverse complement strand
ATATTGGTTTTGTTTTGGTATTCTGGTTTGGATATCTCTGATAATAAGTTGGATATGGTGATTCATTTATTGGGATATTCCTTGTATGGGTTCAGTGTTGTTTGAAAGAAACGATTTTACAGGTTTTTAAATTCGCAAAATTTAGGTTTGGAGTTTTGAAGGATATCGAAATTTGGCAAAATGTCGGTTCTGTTTTGATATTTTAGTTT
>NW_017021854.1:0-209 GCF_001483705.2 Eufriesea mexicana | reverse complement strand
CAGGTCTGGTGAAGTCAAGTCGTCTCAGGGCAGGTCAGGTCAGGTCAGGACAGGCCAAGTCAGGTCGGGTCAGGTCAGGTCAGGTCAGGCCAGGTCTGGTCAGGTCAGGTCAGGTCAGGTCATGACGGGGCAGTTCCAGTCACGTCATATCAGCTCCGGCCTTTCCAGGTCGGGACAGGTGATGTCAGGTCAGGTCGGGGCATGTCAGG
>NW_017021853.1:0-209 GCF_001483705.2 Eufriesea mexicana | reverse complement strand
AGCGTTCTACATTGTTCCACTATGCTCTGCTCGACTATCGGGAAACCAGCAATAGCGGTCGCCGCACGTTAGGTTGAGTTAAGTTGCGTTTGGCAATACTACGTTTGGATTTGGTAGGATAGGATAGCTTTGACATTTGTGCTTCACACTGCTATTCGGCGGATTTCTAAGCTCCATGTTGCTATACTATACTCTGCTCTACTCTGCGG
>NW_017021852.1:0-209 GCF_001483705.2 Eufriesea mexicana | reverse complement strand
GTGGTTTTGACTTTTCTGCTACACACTGCGATTCTAAGGATTTCTGCATTCAACTCTCCACTCGTGTGTTCTGCTTTCCCCTGTGGAGCCAAGCAATAGTGGCCGCGGCACTATATGTTGAGCTTGGCTATGTAAGGTTGAGATATGTCTGTTTGGGTTAGGCATGATCATCTCTGACTTTTCTGCTGTACACTGCGTTTCTATGGCTT
>NW_017021851.1:0-209 GCF_001483705.2 Eufriesea mexicana | reverse complement strand
TACGGATGGATAGATGTATGGATCGACGGATGTATGAATGGGTGCTAGTATGGCTGGATGGATATATGATTCGAAGGATGTATGGATGAGTGGATGTATGAATGGATGGGTGTATGTAAAGGAGGATGTATGTATTGACGAAAGGTTGTATGGATGTATGTATGTATGGATGTATGGATGTATGGATGTATGGATGTATGTACGTATGG
>NW_017021850.1:0-209 GCF_001483705.2 Eufriesea mexicana | reverse complement strand
CTGTTCTCCACCGTGCCCTAGTATATTCTGCTTGGCTGAGGGTATTCCAGCAATAGTGGTCTCTACACGTTACGTTGTGTTAGGATACGTCTGTTTATATTATGTTTGGAAAGGTTAGGACCGTATACCAATGACTTTTGTGCTGGACACTGCTATTCGGAGTATCACTACGCTCTATACTGCTCTACTATACTCTGCTCGACTCTGGC
>NW_017021849.1:0-209 GCF_001483705.2 Eufriesea mexicana | reverse complement strand
TTAGGTTTGGGCAGGATATCATTGACCTTTGTGCTATTAACGGGAATGCGGCATATTTGTACGCACTAGTGTTCTGTAGTAAATTCTGCTTGCCTCTGCGGAGGCCAGCAATAGTGGTCCCGGCACGTTAAGTTGAGTTCGGCTAAGTTTGGATATGTTATGTTATTTTGGGTTAAGTTTGCATAGCTTTGACTTTCGAGGTGTACACT
>NW_017021848.1:0-209 GCF_001483705.2 Eufriesea mexicana | reverse complement strand
ATCCAAGCATAACCAAACCTTACCTAACCGTACGTAACATATATCAAGCCAACTTGCCACGACCTCTGTTGCTAGCCCCACCAGAGACATGCGCATGGTTGTGGAACAACGCAGAGCGCAGATATCAGCCGAACAGCAGTGTACAACATAGAAGTTAAGCCCATACCAACCAAACTTAACCTAGCCTAACCAGGCCGAACGTAACCTAA
>NW_017021847.1:0-209 GCF_001483705.2 Eufriesea mexicana | reverse complement strand
ATCTGGCGGCTTTTTGCGCTCTACTGTGCTAAGCTATACTCTCCTTGCCTCTCGTGATGCCAGCAATAGTGGTCGTGACACCACAAGTTGGGCTACGTTGCGTCTGGTCATTTCACGTTTGGTCAGGTTAGGAGATTATAGCTGTAAGTTTTGTGCTATGCGCTGACATTCGGTTGATTTCTGCGCTCTACTGTGCTCTAGTATGCTCT
>NW_017021846.1:0-209 GCF_001483705.2 Eufriesea mexicana | reverse complement strand
GCCGAGGCCAGCAATAGTGATCGCGTCGCTTTATGTTGAGTTATGCTGCGTTTGCTTAGGTTATATTTGTTTGGGCTAGGTTCGGTTAACTTAGACTTTTCTAATATACACCGGGATTCTATGGGTTTCAGTGCTCTACTCCTCTTTAATATGCTCTGCCCGGCTCTGGGGAGGCCTGAGATAGTGGTCGCAGCACGTTGGATTGAGCT
>NW_017021845.1:0-209 GCF_001483705.2 Eufriesea mexicana | reverse complement strand
CACATTCTAAACCACTGCAATGGCTACAGCACGCCATTGGAATCTTTCTTCCTTGTCTAAGCATGAAAGTTATCTCACCACGATAATAGTCGAAAATGTCAACAAAAGTGAGCCTTCCTGCTGGATTCTACAGCATTGCGACGGCAATAGTACGCCAATTGAATCTTTCCTCCTTATTTATGCAATAAAGGTAGCTCACCAACATATTA
>NW_017021844.1:0-209 GCF_001483705.2 Eufriesea mexicana | reverse complement strand
GTTAGGTTGGGTTATGCTACGTTTGGGTATGTTACGTTTTGTTAGATTAGGAGAGAATGGCTTATGCTTTTGTGCCGTTCATCGCCGTTCGGTGGATATCTGCGCTCTACTGCTTTCTAATACATTCTCCTCGACACAGTGGTGGCCATTAATGGAGTTCTCGGCACGTTAGGTTGAGCGATGTTACGTTCCCTTATGGTAGGCTAGGA
>NW_017021843.1:0-209 GCF_001483705.2 Eufriesea mexicana | reverse complement strand
AAATGGTATCAAAAAACGTGTAAAAAACGCAGGAAAAACGCAAAAAAATCGGGAAAAAACGCTGTAAGCATAAAGAAGAGGATGCACTTGTGCATATGCAGTTGTTTTTTTCCATTTATTTTCGTCGCATATTTTCCGATTTTCGACGAGAGCTGATGGTCTGCTCGTCTCTGTGCCAAAAAAGTCATTTTTTTATTTCGGGATTTTTT
>NW_017021842.1:0-209 GCF_001483705.2 Eufriesea mexicana | reverse complement strand
GAAGGGGACACCTATGACTCTTGTGCTGTACACTGCCATTCGGTGGACTTCTGTGCTCCTCTGATATCTTGTATTGTATTCTCCGCTCCGGGAATCCCAGAAATCGTGGCCGCGGCGTGTTAGGTTGTGTTACGTTACGTTCGGTATGGTTCGGTTTGTCCGTCACAGGTTAGGTTATCTTTGACCTTCGTGGTATACACTGCCATCCT
>NW_017021841.1:0-209 GCF_001483705.2 Eufriesea mexicana | reverse complement strand
AGCCATCTACTTGCCAGAGAATAAGTTTATTCAAAACCTATAAGCTGCCATAGCTTGGTGATTTGATCGCCTCTCTCCTGCAAACCTATCGCATGTACCGCAAGATACTTGCCAGGGAAAAAGTCTACTCAAGATCTATAATCTGCTGTAGGTTCGTGAATAGATCGCACAACGCCTTCAATCCAATCTCAAGTAATGCCATCTACTTG
>NW_017021840.1:0-209 GCF_001483705.2 Eufriesea mexicana | reverse complement strand
ATACATACATCCATACATCCATACATCCATACACCCATCCGTCCATTCATACGTCCATACCACCGTACATCCGTACATTCCTACATCCATACGTCCATTCATCCATACATCCATATATCCATACATGCATGCGTCCATACATTCTAAAATCCATACATCCATACATACATACATCGATACATACATTCATCCATACATCCATACATCCA
>NW_017021839.1:0-209 GCF_001483705.2 Eufriesea mexicana | reverse complement strand
AGAATGTGACAGGCCGCGGAAATCGGTTTCGTATTTTGACTTTCATAGCTTATGTCTTCTGTATCTCTTAAGATTTTCACGATTTTACCACCTAATTGCGTGCAGTGATTTGTATTTTAAGTATTTTTCCCGTTTTTTCCTGATTTTAACCGAATAACGAAGATAGCTGTGACAGAATGTTGTATATTCATTAATGTAAAATAAGGTGG
>NW_017021838.1:0-209 GCF_001483705.2 Eufriesea mexicana | reverse complement strand
GAGAGTATACTAATCAGAATATTCACCAATATGGCACTGTATCCGTTGGATGGGTCAGTTGAACGATTTCCTAATCTCCATGACATTTCCAGAATGACCACTGTATACAGCATATATGCATAGGTATATTTACAATTCCCAGTACAGTAGTTGGTGCATCCACCATTAGAGCACTCCAGCCGTTGAATTTATTTATTCAGTGATGTTTT
>NW_017021837.1:0-209 GCF_001483705.2 Eufriesea mexicana | reverse complement strand
GAGCACATTAGATAGCGAAAGTACACGTAATAGCAGTGAATGGCACAAAAGTCTAATCCATTCTATCCTAACTTGACGAAACGTGACACAAGCAAACGTATCATAACCCAACCTAACTCGCCGAGACCACTATTTCTGGCCTCCCCGTAGCCAAGCAGAATATACTGGAGTACAGTGGAGCGCAGAAATCAACTGCATTGCGGTCTATA
>NW_017021836.1:0-209 GCF_001483705.2 Eufriesea mexicana | reverse complement strand
CATTATTTACGCAGGAAAGATAGTTAACCACTATATTAGTCGAAAATGTAAATAAAATTAAATATGCCAGGCACATTCTATATCATTGCAATGGTTACAGCCCTCCAAAAGTATCTTTCCTCCTTATTTATGCAAGAAAAGTAGCGCACCACAATATTATGCGAAATTGTCAATAAAATTGAATTTTCCGGCCAGATTCTATGGCATTG
>NW_017021835.1:0-209 GCF_001483705.2 Eufriesea mexicana | reverse complement strand
CAAGTCTATCGACATTTTCGACTAATATCGTGGTGAGCTTGCTCCTCTGCATAAATAAGGATGTAAAATCATATTGGACAGCTATTGCCATTGCATTGCAATCGAATTTGCCTAAAAAGCTCTATTTTAATGATATCTCCGAGTATTATCGTTGTGAGCAAGCTTTTCTGCATATACAAGCAGTGAACAATATTTTGGTTCCTTATAGC
>NW_017021834.1:0-209 GCF_001483705.2 Eufriesea mexicana | reverse complement strand
CTGCCGAGATAACTATACTTGGCGTCCAAAGAGACAAGCAGTGTGTCGTAGCGCGCAGGAGAGGGCAGAAGTCCACATAATTGCAGTGTATGACACAAAATGCGTAGGTATCCTAACCTAGCACGATGTAGCCTAACCTATGCAATCGTAAACTACCACATATTAGCTTGCCGCGACCACTATTTCTAGCCACCCGACAGTCGAGCAGA
>NW_017021833.1:0-209 GCF_001483705.2 Eufriesea mexicana | reverse complement strand
ATTGCACATTTTTGGTTTACCCAATTCTCCATACACGTAACTGGCTTGTACTCTCAACCTTAGTCATTTAGGGAGTCATACAAGAATAAACGCAAGAAACTAAATAAACAATTTAAGCATAGTATATTCTATCTTTTATCTGTCAACAACAACTATAGATAACTCTGCACTATATTATTATTTTTCTTGTTACCAAAGGGTTATTAAGC
>NW_017021832.1:0-209 GCF_001483705.2 Eufriesea mexicana | reverse complement strand
CTTGGTGAATAGGTCGCCTAGCGCCTCCAATCCAATGGCAAGTACAGTCTTCTACTTGCCAGATGATATATCTATTCAAAATCTATATTCTGTTATAGCATGGTCAATAGTTCGCCCAACTCCTTCAATCCAATGGCAAGTACAGTCATCTTCTTGCCAGACAATAGGTATATTGAAAATCTACAATCTGTTATAGCCTGGTGAATGGA
>NW_017021831.1:0-209 GCF_001483705.2 Eufriesea mexicana | reverse complement strand
GGTGAGTTAACTTTCTTGCATAAATAAGGAAGAAAGATACAATTGGCGTGCTATAGCCATTGCTTTGATATAGAATGTGTTTGGAAAATTCACATTAGTTGACATTTTCGACTAACATCGTGGTGAGATAACTTTATTGCATGAATAAGGAGGGTAGATTCTACTGGCGTGCCATAGCCATTTCATTGCCAAGGCATCAAGATGGAAAA
>NW_017021830.1:0-209 GCF_001483705.2 Eufriesea mexicana | reverse complement strand
CCGCATTTCAGTGTACAGCACAAAAGTCCGAGGTATCCTATCCTAACCCAAGCAAACCTAACCAAACCAAACGCAACCTAACTATGCATAACGCGCAGCGGCCACAGTTTCTGGCCTCCGCAGACCAAGGCAGAGAATATTAAATCACAGTGGAGCGCAGCAATCAACCGAATGGGAGTATATAGCAAAAATTCAATGATGTCCTGCCC
>NW_017021829.1:0-209 GCF_001483705.2 Eufriesea mexicana | reverse complement strand
GCATAGGCATTGCATTGCAATATAATCTGACAGTAATCTTCAATTTTCTTGAAATTTTCGATTTATATGGTGGTGAGCAGGTTTCTCCGCATGAATACAGAGGAAAGATCCTATTTGTTTGCTATAGCCATTGCATTGCAATCGAGTCTGCCCGAAAAGCTCTATTTTAATGAAATCTCCGAGTAATATCGTTGCGAGCAATCTTTTCT
>NW_017021828.1:0-209 GCF_001483705.2 Eufriesea mexicana | reverse complement strand
GTCCTTCATTAGTGATGGATAGTTCATGCGAAAAGGCACGCGTGCAATGTCTATAAGGAAAAGCATGCAAAGAGCCGCATCCGTGACATAAGTCTATATAGACAAAGGTTATTTTAGAGCTGTGGCCAACGGGTTTGGTAGGTGCAATCAAACCACCGTTCTATGGAAAGAAAAATAATGTATTAATTGTCGCCGATGATTACTCGCGA
>NW_017021827.1:0-209 GCF_001483705.2 Eufriesea mexicana | reverse complement strand
CAGAAGCCAAATATAACCTAACCTAACCTGACCTAACGTAACCTAACCAAACGCTGTCTAACTGAACGTAATGTGCCGCGATCGCTATTGATGGCTTTCGTAGAACCAAGTAGAGAGAATTGGAGCACACTAGAGCGGAGAAACCTAGCGAATAGCAGTTTACAGCGCAGAAGTCGAAGTAGTATATCCTAACCTAACCAAACGTAACA
>NW_017021826.1:0-209 GCF_001483705.2 Eufriesea mexicana | reverse complement strand
TTGACCAGGGTTTTGTTCCTTCATAAAGCTACATGTACATGGTGGAAAATTCACGATACTACAGATATATTATTGTAGGATATTTTTAGACCTTATTAGGATGCAATGGTTAAAGTGTTCCCGTAGAGACAGGTCTAGAGGACCCGCTAGGGTCTCTTCTAGCAGCCAAGTGCTAAATGCTGAGTAATTCATGGTTCGGTATTCATTTG
>NW_017021825.1:0-209 GCF_001483705.2 Eufriesea mexicana | reverse complement strand
GAATATGGCTGGAAAATTCAATTTTATTGACATTTTCGACTAACAGCGTGGTGAGTTAACTTTGTCGCATAAATAAGGAGGAAAGATTCTATTGGCGTGCTATAGGCATTGCAATGCTACAGATTCTTGCTGGAAAAATCAATTTGATTGACATTTTCGACTATTATCGCCGTGAGCTACCTTTCTTGCATCAATAAGGAGGAAATATT
>NW_017021824.1:0-209 GCF_001483705.2 Eufriesea mexicana | reverse complement strand
TAATGTGCTCTAATATACTCTGCTTGTCTCTACGAAGGCCAGCAGTGGCGGTCGCCGCACGTTGTGCTGAGGCATGTTACGTTTGGTTATGTTAGGTTATGCCAAGTTTGGCCAGGGTCCCCACGGATTTTGTGTCATACGCTGCCAGTCGGTGGATGCCTGCGCTCAATGTTGCCCTAGAATACTCTTCTCGAAACAGGGGAGGCGAG
>NW_017021823.1:0-209 GCF_001483705.2 Eufriesea mexicana | reverse complement strand
TGGACTTTTCAGGCAGATTCTATTGCAATGTAATGGCTATATCAAACCGATTGGATCTTTCCATCTTATTCATGTGGAATATCTTGCTCGCCACGATATTAGTCGAAATTGTCAATAAAATAGATCTTTTCAGTCAGACTCTATTCCAATGTTGTTGCTATAACAAACAAATAGAGCCTTACCTTGTTGTTTACGCAGAAAAGACTGCA
>NW_017021822.1:0-209 GCF_001483705.2 Eufriesea mexicana | reverse complement strand
CGTGTTGAGCTAACTTTCTTGCATAAATAAGGAGGAAAGATTCTATTGGCGTGCTATAGCCGTAGCAGTGCTATAGAATATATCTGGAAATTTCAATTTTATTCACATATACGACTATTGTCGCGATGAGCTGACTTTCTTGCGAAAATAAGGAGGAAAAATTCCGTTGGCGTGCTGTATCCCATGCAGTGCTATAGTATCTTGATGCA
>NW_017021821.1:0-209 GCF_001483705.2 Eufriesea mexicana | reverse complement strand
CATTGCATAGCAATATAATCTGACAGTAATGTTCAATTTTATAGACATTTTCGGCTAATGTCGCGGTGAGCATGCTTTTCTTCTTAAATAAGTTGGAAAGATACTATTGGTTTGCTATAGCCATTGCATTGCAATCGAATCTGCCCGAAAAGTTTTATTTCAACGAAATCTCCGAGTAATATCCTTGTGAGCAAGCTTTTCTGCATATA
>NW_017021820.1:0-209 GCF_001483705.2 Eufriesea mexicana | reverse complement strand
TGTATGTATGGATGTATGGAAGGATGTATGTATGGATGTATGTATGGACGAATGTATTGGTGTTTGTATGGATGTATGTATTGATGTATGTGTGGATGTATGGATGGATGGATGTATGGATCGGTGGATGTATGGATTGTTTCACGTATGGATGGATGGCTGTGTGGTTGAATGGATGTATAGATGGATTGAGGTATGGATGGCCATAT
>NW_017021819.1:0-209 GCF_001483705.2 Eufriesea mexicana | reverse complement strand
TTCAGGTTAAGTCAGGTCAGTCAGGTCAAGTCAGGTCAGTCAGGACTGGTCAGGTGAGGTAATGCTGGTTAAAGTCAGGACAGTTCAGGTCAGGTCAAATAATGTCAGGTCAGGTAACGTCAGTTCTAGTCAGTTCAGGTCAGACAAGGTCAGGCCATGTCAGGTCTGGTCAGGTCAGGCCAGAACAGTCTGGTCAGGTTAGGTCACGT
>NW_017021818.1:0-209 GCF_001483705.2 Eufriesea mexicana | reverse complement strand
TTTTCTGCTTTACACGACCATGCGGCGGACTTCTGCGCTGTACTGTGGCCTAGTATATTCCGGGTGCATCTGCGGAAGTCAGCAATAGCGTTCTAGGCAAGTTAGTTTGCGTTCGACCACGTTTGGTTAGGTATGTTAGTTTGGGATATGTTTGCTTTTTCTTACGTGGTATACACTGCTGTTCGTTGCATTTCTGCGCTCAACTGTGC
>NW_017021817.1:0-209 GCF_001483705.2 Eufriesea mexicana | reverse complement strand
TAGAATGCTATAGAATCTGGCTGGAAAATTAAATTTTATTGACGTTTTCGACTAATATCGTGGCGACCTAATATTCTTGCACATATAAGGAGGAAAGATCCTACTGGCGTGCTATAGCCGTTGCAAGGCCATAGAATCTGTCTGGGAAATTCAATTTTAATGACATTTTCGACTAATATCGTGAGGAGCTAACTTTCTTGCGTAAATAA
>NW_017021816.1:0-209 GCF_001483705.2 Eufriesea mexicana | reverse complement strand
GCTTTAGAATCTGGCTGGAAAATTCAATTTTATTGACATTTTCGACTAATATCGTTGTGAGCTTACTTTCTTGCAAAAATAAGGAAGAAATGTCCTATCGGCGTGCTATAGCGATTGCAATGCTATAGAAACTGGCTGCGAAATTGAATTTTATTGACATTTTCGACTAATATCGCGGTGAGCTATCTTTCTTTCATAATTAAGGAAGA
>NW_017021815.1:0-209 GCF_001483705.2 Eufriesea mexicana | reverse complement strand
ACAGTAGATCACAGAAATCTACCGAAAAGCTGTGTATGTCGCGATAGTCGGTGCTACTCTATCGAAACTTGGCGTAACCTGACATGTCCGAGCGTAACCTAACTCAGCCTGTGGCGTCGCGGCTACTGTCGCTCGCCTCGCAGAGCCGAGCAGAGGATAGTAGAGCAATATAGAGCGCAGATATCCATCGAATAACAGTGTATAGCACA
>NW_017021814.1:0-209 GCF_001483705.2 Eufriesea mexicana | reverse complement strand
TCGCCTAACGCCTTCAATCCAATGGCAAGTACAGCCATCCACTTGCCAGAAATTATGTCTACATAAAGCCAATAATCTGGTATAGCTTGGTGAATATATCGCTTAACGCCTTCAATCCAATGGCAAACGCATGCACCGGCTCGCCGGAGAATAGGCCTATTCAAAATCTAACGTCTGTTATAGCTTGGTGAATACATCGCCTAACACCT
>NW_017021813.1:0-209 GCF_001483705.2 Eufriesea mexicana | reverse complement strand
GGCTGCGTTACGCAGGATTGGGTGAGGTATGGGTAGATTTGACTTTCGCGGTACACACTGCTGATCGGTGGATATCTACGCTCTGCTCTGATCTACAATAATCTGTCCGACTGTGTTGAGGACAGCAACAGTGGCCGTGGCGCAAAATGTTCCGCTAAGTTTCGTTTGGTTGTGTTACGCTTGGCTAGGTTAGGGTAGGTCAGATGTGA
>NW_017021812.1:0-209 GCF_001483705.2 Eufriesea mexicana | reverse complement strand
TGTGTTCTACATTGCTGTTCGGCGGATGTCTGCGCTCTACTGTGCTCTAGTATATTCTGCTCGGCTATGCTGAGGCCAGCAGTAGTTCTCTCGGCACTTCCGGCTGTGCCATGCAGCGTTTGCTTGTCTTACGCTTGGTTACATTCGGATAGGTTATCATAGACTTTTGTGCAGTGCACTGCTCCTCGGTGGATTTCTGCGCTCTATAT
>NW_017021811.1:0-209 GCF_001483705.2 Eufriesea mexicana | reverse complement strand
CTTCATTGCTCTACCATAGTCTGCTCGAACCTGGGGAGGCCAGCAGTAGCGGTCGTGGCACGACAGGTTGAGTTAGGTTACGTTTGATTCGTTTAATTTGGGTTAAGCTTGGTCAGGGTGGCGTTGACGTTTGCGTTATATGCTATTATTCGCAGGATGTCTGCATTCTACTATGATCTAATATGTTCTTCATGGCTCTGGGGAGGACA
>NW_017021810.1:0-209 GCF_001483705.2 Eufriesea mexicana | reverse complement strand
AAGCGATCTGTTCACCAAGCTATAACAGCTTATAGATTTTGAATAGACCTATTCTCTGTCAAGCAGATGACTGTACTTGCCATTGGATTGAAAGCGTTAGGCGACCTATTCACCAAGCTATAGCAGATTATAGATTATGATTAGATCTATTCTCTGGCAAGTAGATGGCTGTTCAGGCCATTGGATTAAAAGCGTTGGGCGACCTATTC
>NW_017021809.1:0-209 GCF_001483705.2 Eufriesea mexicana | reverse complement strand
GGAGTCTACCGAATAGCAGTGTATAGCACAAAAGTTAAAGCTACCCTGACGAATCTTTGCACATCCCAACATAACCGAACGTGAACTGACTCAGCATAACGTGCTGAGACCTCTATTGCTACCATTCCCAGAGCCTAGCTGAAAAAATTACAGCACTGTGGTACTCAGTAGTCCTTCTAATAGCAGACAACAGCTTTATAGTCAATGCT
>NW_017021808.1:0-209 GCF_001483705.2 Eufriesea mexicana | reverse complement strand
ATCGAACTATACGGTTTCCACCGCGCTAGAGGAACCCAAACTGCGCTGTCCATCGGGCATTTTCGTGAATTTTATTATAAGTTGTGCTTTATAGGAGCAGTTCGTCAGTAATTGCGAACAACTCCAAATGGAGGCAGTGTAAGGAATAACCGAAAACGAGAAACGCGTTGCTAAGGTCAAAATGGGAGCCCGATCGGTCGGGCACCGAC
>NW_017021807.1:0-209 GCF_001483705.2 Eufriesea mexicana | reverse complement strand
GACCTGTCATTCCCTGGCATGACCTGGGCTGGCCAGACCAGACATGGCCTGTCCTGACCTGACCTGTCCTTAACTGAACTGACGTAACCTAGCCTTACCTAACCTAACATAACTTTTCAAATCCTATCCGAACCAAACCTACCCAGTCTTTAGCAAACCTAACATAACGAAACCCATCTTACCCGAACTTTACCAAACCTAACATAACC
>NW_017021806.1:0-209 GCF_001483705.2 Eufriesea mexicana | reverse complement strand
AAAATTCTATTTTATTGACATTGTCGTGTACTATCGTGGCGACCTAACTTTCTTGCATATATAAGGGGGAAAGATTCTACTGGCGTCCTATAACCATTGAAATGCTATAGAATCATGCTGGAAAACTCGATTTAATGAACATTTTGGGCTGGTATCTAAGTGAGCTACCTTTCCCGCATAAATAGTGAGCAAAGATACAATTGGCGTGC
>NW_017021805.1:0-209 GCF_001483705.2 Eufriesea mexicana | reverse complement strand
GAAGGTAGGTCACCACGATATTAGTCGTCGATGTCAATAAAAATGAATTTTCCAGCCAGATACCATAGCAGTGCATTGGCTATAGCTCGCCAATTGAATCTTTCCTCCTCATTTATGCAAGGAAGTTAGCTCACCACAATATTAGTCGAAAATGTCAATAAAATTGGACTTCCAAGACAGATTCATCAGCATTGCAATTTCTATAGTAC
>NW_017021804.1:0-209 GCF_001483705.2 Eufriesea mexicana | reverse complement strand
ACCACTGGACTGTAGGCGTTAGATGATCTATTCACCAAGCTATAACAGGCTATAAATGCTGAACGGATCTGTTCACTGGTATGTAGATGGCTATACTTACCACTGGACTGTAGGCGTTAGATGATATATTCACCAAGTTATAACAGGCTATATATTCTGAATGGATCTGTCCTCTGGTAAGTAGATGTCTATACTTACCACTGGACTGT
>NW_017021803.1:0-209 GCF_001483705.2 Eufriesea mexicana | reverse complement strand
ATATCGTGGTGAGCTATCTTTCTTGCGTAAACAAGGAGGAACGATTATATTGGCAAGCTATGGCCATTGCAGTGCCATAGAGTCTGGCTGGAAAGTACATTTTTATTGTCATTTTCGACTTATATCGTGGTGAGCTAACTTCCTTACATAAGTAAGGAGGAAGGATCATTTTGGCGTACTATAGCCATTGCAATGATATAGAATGCTCC
>NW_017021802.1:0-209 GCF_001483705.2 Eufriesea mexicana | reverse complement strand
GGCATCCCCAGAGAAAAACAGCTTCTATTAGAGCAGTGCAGTGCACAGATATCGACCGAAAAGCCGTGTGTAGCACAAAAGTCAAAGCTATACTAACCAAACCTATCCCAAATTGGCCAAGCCAAGCGTAACCTAACATGACCTAACGTGCAGAGACCACCATTGCTGGCCTGCCCGGAGTCAGGAAAACCAACTAGGGCAGAGTAGAG
>NW_017021801.1:0-209 GCF_001483705.2 Eufriesea mexicana | reverse complement strand
TATAAATTCAAATTTAGATTTAACACTATTTATAGTTGTCTAAATTAATTAATAAATGAATAAGAAAAAAATAAATGAGCAATTAATTGAAATGAAGGAACTGGTAATGTGTCGACGAGTGAATATGTATAGAATATGTGTAAGTGAGGATACACATAGGAGACTATATAAGATAATGACTATCAACGTGTGGTGTTGCTACGTCAACT
>NW_017021800.1:0-209 GCF_001483705.2 Eufriesea mexicana | reverse complement strand
TTGTCACGTTTGGCTTGGTCAGGATAGGCTACATCGACTTTTGTGCTATATAATGCTATTCCGGCATTTCTGTGCTCTAATGTGCTCTAGTATTTTCTGCTTGAACCTTGGTAGGACTGCAATATTGTTCTCGGCAACATAGGTTTAGTTAGGTTACGTTTGGTTAGGTCAGGTTAGGAGAGGATTACACTGACTATCGTGTTATACGT
>NW_017021799.1:0-209 GCF_001483705.2 Eufriesea mexicana | reverse complement strand
CCTCATTGCAGTGTATAGGACAGAAGCGGATGGTACCATAAACCAACCTGTCCTAGACTAACCAACCCGAACGTAGCATAACTCAGCATAAGGTGCCGCGAATAGCTTTGCTGACCTCCCAGAGAAAAGCTGATGCTAGTAGAGCTATGCAGAGCGCAGATATCGACCGAAGAGGAGCGTACGGAACAAAGGTCATGGTCATTCTAACC
>NW_017021798.1:0-209 GCF_001483705.2 Eufriesea mexicana | reverse complement strand
ATGGATGTATGTATGGATGCTTGTATGGATGTATGTATATATGGATGTATGGATGTATGTACGTATGGATGTATGTAAGGTTGCATGTATGGTTGTATGTATGGTTGGATGGATATATGGATGTATGGATTTATCGATGTGTGTGAATGATTGAATGGATGGATGGATGTATGGATGGATAGATGCATGGATCGATGGATGTATGGATG
>NW_017021797.1:0-209 GCF_001483705.2 Eufriesea mexicana | reverse complement strand
CTTTTTATTTATGTAAATTTATTAAATTTCTGAAATGGCATGTATTATTTTGATATAAAAATTCCATAAAATACATCTCTTTCCAAGAATATTATGTAGTCTCGTTGCAATGTATTTTTGACATACCATTTCAGAAATTAGAAGTGAAATGGCTATAACAATTCAATAGGATTTTCCTCTCTTATTTATGCAAAAAAATTAGCTCACCA
>NW_017021796.1:0-209 GCF_001483705.2 Eufriesea mexicana | reverse complement strand
ATAGGCACTGCAATGCTATAGAATCGTCCTGGAAAATTCAATTTTATTGACATTTTCGACTAACTTCGTGCTGAGCGAGCTTCCTTGTATAGGTAAGGAGGAAAGATCCGTTCGGAGTGTTGTGGCCATTTCAATGCGATAGAATCTGGCCGGAAAATTGAATTTTATTGACATTCTCGAATAATATTGTGGAGCGTTACCTTTCTTGC
>NW_017021795.1:0-209 GCF_001483705.2 Eufriesea mexicana | reverse complement strand
GTTTGGTTAGGCCACGTTTGGCCAGGTTAGGAGAGAATAGCTTGGTCTTCTGAGCTATACACTACTATTCGTTGGATTTCTGCGCTCTACTGAGCTCTGGTGTGTACTGCTCGGCTATGCGGAGGGCAACAATAGCGGTCTCTGCACGTTAGGTTGTGTCAGACTATGCTTGGCTATGCTCCGTTTGTTTGGGTTAGGCTTGGATAGCT
>NW_017021794.1:0-209 GCF_001483705.2 Eufriesea mexicana | reverse complement strand
TGCATTAAATCACTGCTGGATGCAGGAAACCACCTTGTAGCAGACAACAGCACCAATGGCAAAGGTATCCCCTCCTAACGTAACCTAAGGAAACATAACTCAACCTAACGTTGCCGAGACCACTATTACTGGCCTCCCCACTGCCGAGAAAAACACGTTGGTGGAGAGTAGAACATTGAAATCCAAAGAATCGCAGTGTGTGTCAGTAA
>NW_017021793.1:0-209 GCF_001483705.2 Eufriesea mexicana | reverse complement strand
TTGTTTCCGGGAAATCCGGAGGACGAGGTCGCGGCACGATAGTTTGTGTTATGTTACGTTTGCTTAGTTTATGTTAGGTGAGGTTTTGTCAGCGTACCATTGACTTTTCTGCTATACATGGCTATTCGGTGGATTTCTGCGACCTACTGTCTTCTGACATGCTCTGCTCGACTCTGGAGGGGCCAGTAATTGTGGTCTCGGAATGATAG
>NW_017021792.1:0-209 GCF_001483705.2 Eufriesea mexicana | reverse complement strand
GTTAAGTTTGGTTAGGTTTGGAAGGGATAGCATTGACTTTTGTGCTATACGTTGCTATACATGATATTCCTGCGCGCTTCTGTGCTGTAGTATATTCTGCTAGGCTCTGGGGACGCCAGCAGCATTTGTCGCGGCACGTTATGTTCAGCTATGCTGCATTTGGTTAGGTTAAGTTAGGTCATGTTAGGTTAGTATATCTTCGACTTTTT
>NW_017021791.1:0-209 GCF_001483705.2 Eufriesea mexicana | reverse complement strand
AATAGACAACAGAGTAATTATTAAAGCCATGATCACTGTATTGTTGCCATTGGAATACTTCATCCACTGACGATATAATTCCCAAAGCAAACACAGAGTGACTTATTTATATTACGGGTATGTGTAGTGACATTTACAATTGAGGGTAAGGTACATAGTATAACCACCAACAGAGCACTGATACGGTTGTATTTATATTTCTACTGATA
>NW_017021790.1:0-209 GCF_001483705.2 Eufriesea mexicana | reverse complement strand
AATAGACAACAGAGTAATTATTAAAGCCATGATCACTGTATTGTTGCCATTGGAATACTTCATTCACTGACGATATAATTCCCAAAGCAAACACAGAATGACTTATTTATATTACGGGTATGTGTAGTGACATTTACAATTGAGGTTAAGGTACATAGTATAACCACCAACAGAGCACTGATACGGTTGTATTTATATTTCTACTGATA
>NW_017021789.1:0-209 GCF_001483705.2 Eufriesea mexicana | reverse complement strand
GATTTGGCTTTTCTGCTGTACACTGCGATTCTATGGATTCCAGGGCGCAACTCTACTCTCTTATGTTCTGCTCGAATCTGGGTGGCCAGCAATTGTGGTCTTGGCACGTTCGAGTGAGTTTTGCACCGTTTGGTTAGGTTCGGTTTGTTTGTGTTAGGTTATGTTATGTTTGACTTCCGCTCTGTACACCGCAATGCGGTGGACTTCTG
>NW_017021788.1:0-209 GCF_001483705.2 Eufriesea mexicana | reverse complement strand
TGTGGCAGTCAAACTGTCAACCCTCTCGCTGTGATTTAATCATGAAAAATTATCAAAGGTAAACTTATCACGATCGAGTCACGAAGAGTTGTAGGTAACTTGGAAAACTTGGAATTTTTGATGAAAAATTTTGGAATTCGTGCCAGTTTTGCATACGTCAAAAAGTGATGAGAATATTGGCACCTAAAAGAAGAAATTGATGAGGATCG
>NW_017021787.1:0-209 GCF_001483705.2 Eufriesea mexicana | reverse complement strand
AGTCCCCTTCTCATCGGTTCCAAGATCTAAGTAGCTCCTGAAGCATTTCCCAATCCATCATTCCAATTCCTATGCCATAATACACGCGAGCAATTTGAAATGTCGCAAAACCTCATTTCCAGTGAAATAGGCAAAAATCGTGAGAATCAAGAAGATCCCATCACTGGTTTTGAGACTTAAACACCCTCTGCCGCGTTTTGCAAGCCCAA
>NW_017021786.1:0-209 GCF_001483705.2 Eufriesea mexicana | reverse complement strand
TGTTCTGTCGATTTCTATGCTCTACTCTGCTCATGTATGTCCTGCTTGGCTCTGCGGAGTCCAAAAATTGGTGTCTGGGCACGATAGGTTGAGTTATACTGCGCTCGGTAGTGTTACGTTTGGTTACGTTAGGATAGGATAGCACCGACTTTTGTGCTGTGCACTGCTATTTGGAGGATTCTTACGCTCCACATTGCTCTTCTATACCC
>NW_017021785.1:0-209 GCF_001483705.2 Eufriesea mexicana | reverse complement strand
AGGATATGTACCACTTTTGTGCGTTTAAATGCATTGCTGACAATTTTTGCGAACTGCTGTGCTATAGCGCACTCTTCTTGTTTCTGTGGAGGTCAGCAACATCTGTATCTTCATGCTAGGTTAAGTTAGGTTACGTTTTGATATGATACGTTTGGCTAGAATAAGTTAGGTCAAGTTATGCTAGGATATCTACGGCTTTTGTATTCACT
>NW_017021784.1:0-209 GCF_001483705.2 Eufriesea mexicana | reverse complement strand
GCAGTAGAATCTGGTTGGAATGTTCAATTTTTTTGACATTTTCGACTAATGTGGTGCGCAAACGTTCTTGCATAAAAATGGAGGAGAGATTATATTGGCAAGCTATAACCATTGCAATGCTATAGTATCTGGCTGGAAAGTTCAAGTTTATTGACATTTTCGTCTAGTATCATGGTGCGCTAGCTTTCTTGCATAAACAAGGAGGAAAG
>NW_017021783.1:0-209 GCF_001483705.2 Eufriesea mexicana | reverse complement strand
AACGATCGAGGAAGGTATTGCTCCGGACGCGGAAAAATTAAGGACGCGATTTCTAAATGAGCTATCTAGTATCGATATGTTGAAAGATGAGATCGTTGAAACGTTCCTGAACTCGGCAGAACCTTTAAAAGGCCATGTATCCAACCGGGAAGGAATGTTGAAGGCTACGAATTTAAACTGTATGTATTACGTGGATTCCTACCCAAGTA
>NW_017021782.1:0-209 GCF_001483705.2 Eufriesea mexicana | reverse complement strand
CCATAGAGTCGCAATGCATAGCACGATAGTCGAAGCTACCGTCTCCTGATATATCCAAACGTAACGTAACAGAACGTAGCCTAGGTTTGTCTAGCGGGCCTAGACGACTATTGGTTGCCACTCCAGATCCGAGGGGAATATACTAGAGCAAAGTAGAGCGCAGTAATAAACCGCATTGCAGTGTATAGCTCAAAGGTCGGAAATATCCC
>NW_017021781.1:0-209 GCF_001483705.2 Eufriesea mexicana | reverse complement strand
CAGTTTCGTTTGGAACACTGCCAAATCGTGCCTATAACGAATTTAGTTTACTCATATACGACACGATTTAACCTTCTCCTGACACAGCTAACGGAAAATAAATAAACAACTCCGACGCGCCGCCGAGGAAAGCGGCGAGCGCTGTCCCTAACCTCACTAATGGGAATCCTAATGCGCAATGAACGTGAAGTTAGCCGCGATTCGCGCGG
>NW_017021780.1:0-209 GCF_001483705.2 Eufriesea mexicana | reverse complement strand
CCATTATTTTCTTTCAATTTTCTCAGTGCCACCCACACGTAGATTTTATTCAAAGATTTTAAGCAACCAAAACAACAAAGTGCAATAATATTTAACAGACAAAGCAAGTATTTTAAACCTCAGTTTACACTTGGCCAATGTTGGAGAAATAAGTTAGGTTATATACAAAAATTAATCTAGAATATAAGATGTGTATAAATAATTTATAA
>NW_017021779.1:0-209 GCF_001483705.2 Eufriesea mexicana | reverse complement strand
GAAAGTACAGCAGTCTACTTGCCAGACAATAGGTCTATTCAAAATATATAACCTGTTATAGCTACGTGAATAGATCGCCTAACGCCTTCAATCCAATGGCAAGTACAGCCATCTTCTTGCCCGAGAAGAGGCCCATTGTAAATCTGTAGTGTGTTATAGCTTGGTGAATAGATCGCCTAACGCCTTGAATCCAATGGCAAGTACTGCCA
>NW_017021778.1:0-209 GCF_001483705.2 Eufriesea mexicana | reverse complement strand
GCGGAATTTGGATTCCGTTTAGGTATTACAGATATTCGGATGTTAACCATTGAATATAAGTGCCACGTCTTTTGAAATTGATTGCTTTTCTTATAACTTGATGGAGATAGTTGGGATTTTTTTTATCCACGAGTCTGTGTCTCGCATTTTTCACTTATGTTAAATATTCTCGGATGAGTATGCTTCTGCAGTGGATTCGAGACGTAGAA
>NW_017021777.1:0-209 GCF_001483705.2 Eufriesea mexicana | reverse complement strand
ATGCCCATTAAACCGATTTTTCCAGCCAGATTCTGTAGCATTGCAATGGATATATCGCGCCACTACATTATTTCTTCCTTATTTAGGCAAGAAAGTTAGCTCACCACGATAGTATTCGAAAATGTGAATAAAATTAAATTTTCCATCCAGGATCTATAGCATTGCAATGGCTATGGCACGCCAATATGATATTTCTTCCTTATTTATGC
>NW_017021776.1:0-209 GCF_001483705.2 Eufriesea mexicana | reverse complement strand
CGGTCGTATCACCAAAGGCTGGGATAAGTTACGTTTGGACGCGTTAGGTTTGGTTAGGGTAGGGGAGGATAGCTTTGATTTTTGGGCTGTTCACTGAAATGCGGTGGATTTCTCCGCTCTATTGTGCTCTAGTATGTTCTGCATGGCTCTGGGCAGGTCAGTAGTAGCTGTCGCTTCACGATAGGTAGAGTTAAGTTACGTCTGGTTAC
>NW_017021775.1:0-209 GCF_001483705.2 Eufriesea mexicana | reverse complement strand
CCAAGACCACCATTACTGTCCACCCAGAGACGTTGGGAGCTTATTAGAGCGAAATAGATAGCACGATTCCAACGAATAGCAGTGTATAGTGCGAAAGTTGAAGCTACCCTGAACAGACTGAGTGTAACCTAACCTAACCAAAAGTTACATAACTCAACCTAACGTGTGACGACCACTATTGTTCGCCTCGCCATAGTCGAGCGGAGTAT
>NW_017021774.1:0-209 GCF_001483705.2 Eufriesea mexicana | reverse complement strand
GGGCTCCGCAGTACCGAGACGGACATATCAGATGAGAGTAGAGCACAGAAATCCATAATCGCAATGTATAGCAGAAAAGTCAACGCTTTCCAAACCTAACCGAGACCAACATAACCTAACCGAACGTAGCCTATCTTATCATACGGTGACGTGACCACTATTGCTGGCCTACCCAGGCCAAGCAGAAACTTCTAGAGCACAGTAGAGCG
>NW_017021773.1:0-209 GCF_001483705.2 Eufriesea mexicana | reverse complement strand
CATCCGTTCTTCCGTCCATCCTCCCATCCATTCATTCACCCACACGTCCATACATCCATGCATTCGTACAAACATACTTTCGTACATCCATACATCGATACATGCATAATTCCATACATACATGACTCAAATACATCCATACATAAAAACATACATACGTACATACATCCATACATCCATGCACCCATACATTCATACATCCATCCATA
>NW_017021772.1:0-209 GCF_001483705.2 Eufriesea mexicana | reverse complement strand
AGGAAGAATTCTATTGGCGTGCTATAGCCATTGCAATTCTATAGTATCTGGATTGAAAATTCATTTTTATTGACATTTTCGAATAATATCATGGTGAGTTGACAACCTTGCATAAATAAGGAGTAAAGATTCTACTGGCGAGCTACAGCCAATGCAATGCTATAGAATCTGGGTGGAAAATTTAATATTATTGACATGTATGAATAATA
>NW_017021771.1:0-209 GCF_001483705.2 Eufriesea mexicana | reverse complement strand
GAAAATTCAATTTTATTGACATATTCGAATTATATCGTGGTGAGCTAGCTTTCTTCGATAAAAAAGGAGGAAATATTCTATCGGCGTGCAATAGTCGTTGCTGTGCTATAGAATCTTGCTGGAAAATTCAATTTTATTGGCATTTCCGGCTAATATCGTGGTGAGCATACTTTCCTGCATAAATAAGGAGGAAGGTTACTACTGGCGTG
>NW_017021770.1:0-209 GCF_001483705.2 Eufriesea mexicana | reverse complement strand
ATGTATGGATGTATGCATGGATGTATATATAGATGTATGTATGGACGTTTGTATGGATGTATGTATGGATGTATGTATGGTTGTATGTATGGAAGTATTTGAGGGTGTATGTATGTATCTATGGATGGATGTATGTATGGGTGTATGTATGGATGTCTGTATTGATGTATGTATGAATGTATGGCTGGATGGACGCATCGGTTGATGGA
>NW_017021769.1:0-209 GCF_001483705.2 Eufriesea mexicana | reverse complement strand
GATATTAGACGAAAATGTCAATAGAATTGAATTTTCCATCCAGATTCTATAGCATGCAATGCCCATAGCACGCCAATAGTATCGTTCCTCCTTAGTTATGCAAGCAAGCTAACTCATCACAATATATGACGAAAATGTCAATAAATTTATAATTTCCAGCCAGATTCTATAGCATTGCGACGGCTATAGCACGCCAATGGAATATTTCC
>NW_017021768.1:0-209 GCF_001483705.2 Eufriesea mexicana | reverse complement strand
ACACATCCATTCATCCACCCAGACTTCCATACATCCACGCATACGCACATCAATTCGTTCGTAAATCCATGCATCCATACATCGATACATAAATGCATCCATACATACATCCATGCATCCGCACGTTCACACATCCACACATCCACAAAGCCATCCATCCATTCATCCAAACAACCATACATACATCCATACATACATCCACACATACA
>NW_017021767.1:0-209 GCF_001483705.2 Eufriesea mexicana | reverse complement strand
GACATATGTGCTCAACTCTGATATCCTGTACACTCCTGTGCTCGACTGTGCTCTATCATATTCCGCTTCTCTCTGTGGAAGCCAGCAATAGAAGTCGCGGAACGTTACGTTTAGTTACTCTACGTTTGTTTAGGTTTGGCAATCACTGACTTTTGCGGTTTACGCGGATATTCGGTGGGTTCCTGCCCTCCAATTCGCTCTAACCTAAC
>NW_017021766.1:0-209 GCF_001483705.2 Eufriesea mexicana | reverse complement strand
CTCCTTAGTTATGAAAGAAAGATAGCTCACAATGATATTAGTCGAAAATGTCAATAAAATTGTTTTTTCCAGGCACATTCTATATTATTGCAATGGCTATGGCACTCAAAAGGCATCTTTCCTCCCTACTTACGCAAGGAAGTTACCTCACCACGATATTAGGCGAAAATGTCAACAAAATTGAACTTTCCAGCCAGATTCTATAACAT
>NW_017021765.1:0-209 GCF_001483705.2 Eufriesea mexicana | reverse complement strand
TTTTCTTAATTGTAATTAATTTGTAATTTATATTTAATTTTTTAATTAGCTTTATAATAACAACGTAATAATAAGGATTATGGTTTTGATTGGTTCGGATTATGGATTTATAGTGAAACTTTATATTAGATAGGTAATATACAGGGTGTCTCAATTTTGTGATTTAGAAGTGAAAATCGATTTTTAGATTTCACATATACATATTATTA
>NW_017021764.1:0-209 GCF_001483705.2 Eufriesea mexicana | reverse complement strand
GGATAAAAATGGCCTGTCACGGTGAAGGCCGATAAGGAACGCACATAACCTATATCCGCGTATGTACGCCGGGACGGATAGAAAATCGCGTTCTCCATGAATATCACAACAGCTTGGCGGAAAGTGACGAAAAAATACGTACACCCGGTGAAAGCCACTAAAACCGGCGCGCCTAACCTACAAACAGGTTTGCCATTGTTTTTCCACCG
>NW_017021763.1:0-209 GCF_001483705.2 Eufriesea mexicana | reverse complement strand
CCAAATTCTGTTCGGGTAGCTTTAACTATCGTTCTGCGCTCTGCTATATGGCGGATTTCTGCGGTCTACGCTGCTCCAGTATATCCTGCTTGGCTCTGCGGATTGCAACAATAGCGGTCTCGTCACGTTAGGTTGAGTTTGGCAATGGTCTGTTCGTTTGGGTTAGACTAGGATGGCTTTGACTTCTCCGATGTGCACCCCGATTCCAT
>NW_017021762.1:0-209 GCF_001483705.2 Eufriesea mexicana | reverse complement strand
TAATTTCGAGAAAAAAGAAGAAAATTCATTGACAATATAAATTTAATTAAAAATATACACGAGACGAAATTGATTTTAAAATACTGTCTCGACATCCACGAGTTTCTTCGTTATAAAGGAAGAAACAGTAAACAATTGATATCAACTTATATAATTCAATGAAAATAAAAGAGCATATATAACTGTCATCCTATCTGAACAAAAATCAA
>NW_017021761.1:0-209 GCF_001483705.2 Eufriesea mexicana | reverse complement strand
TGCCATCGTCAGAGCCAAGCAGAACATATTAGGGCCATGCAGAGCGCAGGGGACCACTGAATGTCGGTGTACAGAGCAGAAGTCAAAGATACCCTTACCTATCTTGGTCTAATCTAACCAAACCAAACGTAGCATAGCTCAAACTTTCGTGCCGAGAGCACAATTTCTGGCCACCCCATAGTCGAGCAGACTGTAGTAGAGCAATGCAG
>NW_017021760.1:0-209 GCF_001483705.2 Eufriesea mexicana | reverse complement strand
AATCTTCATGGAAAATTCAATTTTATTGACATTTTCAACTATTATCGTGGTGAGCTGCCTTTCTTGCCGAAATAAGCAGTGTAGATACTATTGGCGAGCTATAGACATTGCAATGATGAAGACTGTGGTTGCAAAATTCAGTTTAATGAGATTTTCGTCTAATATCGTGGTGAGTTAACTTTCTCGCATATATAAGGCGGATAGATTCT
>NW_017021759.1:0-209 GCF_001483705.2 Eufriesea mexicana | reverse complement strand
CCAAACCTGACCAAAACGAACAGTATATAACCAAACATAGCCTAAATCGACCTAGCGTGCCTATACCGCCATTGCTGCCCTTCGCAGAGACAAGCAGGGCACACTAGAGCACAGTACAGCAAAGAAATCTAGCGAATAGCAGCGTTCGGTGCAAAAGTTACAGCTATCCTAACCAAACATTGCCAGACACAACCTAACCGAACGTAACA
>NW_017021758.1:0-209 GCF_001483705.2 Eufriesea mexicana | reverse complement strand
ACTAACCAAAAGTAGCATAACCAAACGTAGCCTATCTCGACATAACGTGCCGAGACCACGATTTCCGTCATTCCCACAGCCAAGCTGGTCATTTCAGACCATGGTGAAGTGCAGCAATCCACCGAATAGCGGTATAGAGCAGAACAGTCAATGCTTCCGCAACAAACGTGACCAAACTTAACGTAAACAAACGCAGCATAAATAAAGCT
>NW_017021757.1:0-209 GCF_001483705.2 Eufriesea mexicana | reverse complement strand
ACTAACCAAAAGTAGCATAACCAAACGTAGCCTATCTCGACATAACGTGCCGAGACCACGATTGCCGTCATTCCCACAGCCAAGCTGGTCATTTCAGACCATAGTGAAGTGCAGCAATCCACCGAATAGCGGTATAGAGCAGAACTGTCAATGCTTCCGCAACAAACGTGACCAAACTTAACGTAAACAAACGCAGCATAAATAAAGCT
>NW_017021756.1:0-209 GCF_001483705.2 Eufriesea mexicana | reverse complement strand
ATATCGTGGTGAGTAGGCTTCCTTGCATAAGTATGGGGGAAAGATCCTTTTGGCGTGATATATGCATTGCAATGATATGGAATGTGCCTGTCAGCTGCGACTTTATCAACATTTTCAACTAGTATAGTGGTGAGCTATCTTTCTTGCCTAAATAAGGCGGAAAGATTCTATTGGCGTGCTATTGGCATTGCAATGCCAAAGAATCTTCC
>NW_017021755.1:0-209 GCF_001483705.2 Eufriesea mexicana | reverse complement strand
CCTTATTTATGTCAGAAAGTAAGCTCAGCACGATAGTAGTCGAAAATGTGAACAAAATTGTATCTTCAGCCACATTCTAGACACAAGCTCTTTCTATAGCACTCAAAAAGTATATTTCCTCCTTGCTTATGCAAGGAACATAGCTAACCACGATATTGGTCGAAAATGTCAATAAAATTTAGTTTGCCTTCCAGATTCCATAGCGTTGC
>NW_017021754.1:0-209 GCF_001483705.2 Eufriesea mexicana | reverse complement strand
CCGATGGATGTGTGGATGGGTGCTAGTATGGATGGGTGGATGTATGGTTCGATGGATATATGGGTGGATGGATGTGTGGATGTATGGATATATGTATGGATGTATGGACGGATGTATGTATGGTTGTATGGATGTATGCATGGATAGATTTATGGATGTGTGGATGTATGAACGTGAGGATGGATGGATGTATGGATGGATAGATGTAT
>NW_017021753.1:0-209 GCF_001483705.2 Eufriesea mexicana | reverse complement strand
GACAGGTCATGTCAGGTCAGGTCAAGTCTGGTAAGGTCAGGCCAGGCCAGATCACGTCTGGTCTGGCCAGGTCAGGTAAGCCCGGTTAAAGTCGTGACAGTTCAGGTCAGTTCAGGTAATGTCAGGTCGGGTAAGGTCAGGTCAGTTAATGTCAACTCAGGTCAGTTCAGGTCAGGCCAGGTCAGGCCAGGTCAGGTCAGGTCAGGTCA
>NW_017021752.1:0-209 GCF_001483705.2 Eufriesea mexicana | reverse complement strand
GGCATAACAACCGAACGTAATCTAACACAACGTAACGTGCAGAGACCACTATTACTGGCGTCCCAGAGCAAATCAGTTCAAACAATATCACAGCAGGTCACAGAAATCAGCGGCGTTGCAGTATATAGCACAAAAGTCAAAGCTATCTTCTCCTAACCTGACATATCGTAACATAGCCAAATGTAGCATAAATCTAACTGACGTGCCGG
>NW_017021751.1:0-209 GCF_001483705.2 Eufriesea mexicana | reverse complement strand
TACTAGAGCGCAGTAGAAAGCAGAAATTCACCGCATTGCAGTGAAAAGCACAAAAGATGTAGACATCCTAGCATAACCAGCCCTAACCTAACAAAAAGGGTAGCATAGCTTAACATAACGTGCAGCGACCACGGCTCCTGGCCACTCCACAGCCAAGCAGAGCATATTATAGTACACTAAAGCGCAGAAATCCACGGAATAGCATTGTA
>NW_017021750.1:0-209 GCF_001483705.2 Eufriesea mexicana | reverse complement strand
TTATTTCTGTTCGGCGTATTTCTGCACCCTTCTCTACTCTACTATGACCTGCTCGACCCTGGAACGGCCAGCAATAGTGGTAGCTGCACGTTAGATTGAGTTATGTTACGCCTGGGCATGTCACGATTGGTTAGGTTAGGAGAGATCATCTTTGACTTCAGTGCTATTCACTGCAATGCGGTCGATTTCTACGCTGTACAGCTCCCTGG
>NW_017021749.1:0-209 GCF_001483705.2 Eufriesea mexicana | reverse complement strand
AGTTAGCACACCACGATATTTGTCGAAAATGTCAACAAAATTGTACTTTCCAGCCACAAAATACATCATTGCAACGGCAATAGCTCTCAAAAAGCGTCTTTCCTCCTTGCTTACGCAAGAAAGGTGGCTCACCACGATGTAAGTCGAAAATGTCAGTAAAATTGAATTTTCCAACCAGAGTCCATAGCATTGCAAAGGCTATAGCGCGC
>NW_017021748.1:0-209 GCF_001483705.2 Eufriesea mexicana | reverse complement strand
TATTCTCTGGCAAGTGGATGGCTGTACTTGCCATTGGATTGAAGGCGCTAGGCGATGTATTCCGCAAGCTATAACAGATTATCGATTTTGCATGGGCCTATTCTGCGGCAAGTAGATGGCTGCACTTGACATTGGATAGAAGGCGTTAGGCGATCTAATCGCCAAGCTGTGACAGCTTATAGATTGTGAATAGAAATATTCTTTGGCAA
>NW_017021747.1:0-209 GCF_001483705.2 Eufriesea mexicana | reverse complement strand
CCATACATCCATACATCCACAGATCCATACATACATACATCCTTCCATTCGTACGTCTATCATCCGATACATACATCCAACCATCCATACATCCATACAAACATACATTCGTGCATCCAAACACATGTACATCAATACATCCATCTATCCATATATCCTGCCATTCACACATACGTACATCCATACATACACTCATCCACACAACCATA
>NW_017021746.1:0-209 GCF_001483705.2 Eufriesea mexicana | reverse complement strand
ATCGTGGAGAGCTAGCTTCCTTGCATAAGTATGGAGGAAAGGTACATTTGGCGTGCTATAGCCGTGGCAATGCTGTAGAATCAGCCCAGAAATTTCAATTTCATTGTCATTTTCGACTAATATCGTGGTGAGCTAACTTTCTAGCGTAAATAAGTAGGGAAATTCCTTCTGGAGTGCTATAGCCATTGCAATGCAGTAGAATCTGGTTG
>NW_017021745.1:0-209 GCF_001483705.2 Eufriesea mexicana | reverse complement strand
AAGCAATGACACCATTTTATAACAAAAACAGATTTATTTGAGGTTAAATACAGCGTCCTCTTCTCGCTATACTACAGTATATCAAATTAAAAATTACCCAACGATGTGTGGAATTTTATAGAAATTTGTATAGGATTTTTTATTTGCCCTTTTGAAAATATCGTCGACTTCATAGCAGAAAATCTTTGAATTACTACTTTTCTGTAAAA
>NW_017021744.1:0-209 GCF_001483705.2 Eufriesea mexicana | reverse complement strand
CGGTGGCCCGCCGCGTCACACCTGAAACAGGTGTCGCTGCGGTCCACCGCGCTGGAGCATCCGCTCCTTGTGTGACCGAACGAAAGGCAACGGAAGCACTGGAGACGCCGTGCCTCCATGGCTGCAACACGGGCCGAAGTCAAGCGGACGCGGATCCGCCCGCAATCGACGGCCTTTCTCGCTGCCGCGAGGGGACACCACACCGACAC
>NW_017021743.1:0-209 GCF_001483705.2 Eufriesea mexicana | reverse complement strand
TACACTTGCTGGCCTTGCCGGAGTCAAGCTGAAAACATTAGAGCACAGTAGGGCACAGGAATCTACCTAGTAGCAGAGTATAGAACTAAAGACAAAGATATCCCTCCTAACCCGAACAATCGTAACATAGCCAAACGTAACCTAGTCCATCATAACGTGCCGCGACCACTATTGCTGTACTACCCAGTGACAAACAGAATGTAGTGGAG
>NW_017021742.1:0-209 GCF_001483705.2 Eufriesea mexicana | reverse complement strand
TCGGCTACAGTGCCCTTTCGGTGCTTGTACTGAGCAACGTACTCTCGGCTGTATAATGTCCCTTGCCACAGCCGCACTATGCTTTGATTATTCTAGATTGGCTAGGGAATTTATGTCGCCAAAGAACAATTCATTCTAGCGGCTGCAGTACTATGATGATGGCTATATTCTGTATTGTATTGTCAGTTCCAATTCTCCCGAGACATAAT
>NW_017021741.1:0-209 GCF_001483705.2 Eufriesea mexicana | reverse complement strand
GCATGTACAGCCATCTCCTTGCCAGAGATTAGGTCTAATCAAAATTTATAACCTCCTACAGCTAGGTGAATAGATCGCCTAACGCATTCAATCCAATGACAAGTACAGTCATCCACTTACCAGATGATATAACTATTCAAAATCTGTATTCTGTTATAGCTTGGTGAATAGTTCGCCCTGCACCTTCAATCCTATGGCAAGCACAGCCA
>NW_017021740.1:0-209 GCF_001483705.2 Eufriesea mexicana | reverse complement strand
GAAAAGATCCGTTCGGAGTGCTATAGCCATTGCAATGCTGCAGAATCTGGCTGGAAATTCAATATCGTTGACATTTTCGACTATTATCGTCGTGAGCTACCTTTCTTGCCTAAATGAGCAGGGTAGATTCTATTAGCGTGCTATAGACATTGCAATGCAGTAGAACCTGCCTGGAAAGTTCTATTTTATTGACATTTTCGACTAATACC
>NW_017021739.1:0-209 GCF_001483705.2 Eufriesea mexicana | reverse complement strand
TACCATATTCCACTTGTCCCTTCGGTCGCAAGCAGTAGTGGTCGCGGCACGCAAGGCTGAGTTTTGTTACGTTTGGTTGTGTTAGGTTCGGTTAGGTTTGGTCAGGATAACTTCGACCTTTGTGATATTCACTGCAATGCGTTTGGTTTCTGCCAACTATTGTTATCTAGTATATTCTGCTTGGCTCTGCGGATACCAGAAATGGCGGC
>NW_017021738.1:0-209 GCF_001483705.2 Eufriesea mexicana | reverse complement strand
AGCCTAACTCAGTAACGTGCCGCGACAGCTAGTGTTGGTCTCTCCGGAACCCAGCAGGACATATTAAAGGAGAGTAGTGAGTAAAAATCCAAATAATCTCAGTGCATAGCAGAAAAGTCAAGTCTGTTCAAACCAAACCCAAACTAGCATAACCTAAACGAACGTAGCCCAACCCAACGTAAAGTGCCGCTGCCACTATTGCTGGCATC
>NW_017021737.1:0-209 GCF_001483705.2 Eufriesea mexicana | reverse complement strand
TCCTCATTATTTATGCAAGGAAGATAGCTCACCACGATATTAGTGGATAATGACAATAAAATTTAATTTCCCTTCCAGATTCTATAGCAGGTGTAATGACTAGAGCGGGCCAACAGCATGTTTCCTCCTCACTTACGCAAGGAAGGTAGCTCAGCACGATATTAGACGAAAATGTCAACAAAATTGTATTTTCCATCCACATTCTATAC
>NW_017021736.1:0-209 GCF_001483705.2 Eufriesea mexicana | reverse complement strand
TGGTGAATAGATCGCCTAACGCCTTCAATCCAAAGCAGGTACAGCCATCTACTTGCCAGAGAACAGGCCTATTCAAAATCTATAACCTGTTACAGCTTTGTGAATAGGTCGCCAAAGGCCTTCAATCCAATGGCAGGTACAGCCAACTACTTGCCCGAGAATAGGCCTATTCAAAATCTATAGTCCGTTATAGCTTGGTGAATAGGTCG
>NW_017021735.1:0-209 GCF_001483705.2 Eufriesea mexicana | reverse complement strand
TATATTCTACTTGGCTTTGGAGAGGCTAGAAATAGTGGTCTCGGCATGTTATGTTAAGTTAGCTTACGTTCGTTCATATTACGCTTGGGTAGGTTAGGGCACGTTAGGGTTGACTTTTGTGCTATAGACTTCTATTCGGCGAGCTTCTTCGCTCTACGTTGCTCTGTTATACTCTTCCCGGCTCTGGGGAGGCCAGTAATAGTGGTCCC
>NW_017021734.1:0-209 GCF_001483705.2 Eufriesea mexicana | reverse complement strand
TGTATGTACGAATGTATCGATGTGCGTATGCGTGGATGTATGGATGTGTGGGTGGATAATTGGGTGTGTGGATGGACTGAAGTGTGGGTGGAGGGATGGGTGGATGAACGGATGCATGGATGGATGGATGGGTGTATGGATGGATTGATGTATAGATGTATGTATGGATGTACGGATGTATGGATGTATGGATGTATGTACGTATGGAT
>NW_017021733.1:0-209 GCF_001483705.2 Eufriesea mexicana | reverse complement strand
GGGCCTCACGGGTCCGTACGGCCCGAAAGGGTCCCGCATGACGGTTAACTGTGATGTGAACGGAACGGCACGTAAAATCGGTGTGACGTTTAACGTATTAACACATTCTGGATCAGACATTTTATCGTTAACAGTACCCAGTGACTGGCTATTTTTCTGCGTCAAATATTTTCAAATTAGTGCTGATTTGTTAGTAGTTAAAAATCACT
>NW_017021732.1:0-209 GCF_001483705.2 Eufriesea mexicana | reverse complement strand
AACCATACGTAGCACAGCTCAACCTGACGCGCCGAGAAAGCTAGTACTGGCATCCCCAGAGACCTACGGAGTATAGTAGAGCGATGCAGACGGAAGGAATGCAGCGAGTTGCGGTGTATAGCACAAAAGCCAAAGCTATCCTCTCATAACCTAGCCAATCGCAGCATACCCAAACATAACCTAAAGAGCCCAACGACAAGCCAACACTA
>NW_017021731.1:0-209 GCF_001483705.2 Eufriesea mexicana | reverse complement strand
AATCTATTGGCGTGCTATGGGCATAGCAAAGCTATAGAATCGTCCTGGAAAATTCAATTTTATAGACATTTTAGACTAATATCGTGGTGAGCTAGCTTTATTGCATACATAAGGAGGAAAGATTGAAGTGGAGTGATATAGCCGAGGCAGTGCTATAGAATCTGCCTGGAAAGATCAATTTTGTTGACATTTTCGACTAATATCGTAGT
>NW_017021730.1:0-209 GCF_001483705.2 Eufriesea mexicana | reverse complement strand
GGCTGCTCTTCAGTGGATTTCTGCGCTCTGCAATGCTCTTGTATACTCCGCTCGAATCTCGGGTGGCCAGCAATAGTGGTCTTGGCACGCTATGTTTAGTTATATACGCTTGGCATATTTATGGTCGTTTAGCTTTGGTTAGGGTGGCTTTGACTTCCCTGCTGTACACTGCTGTTCGATAGGTATCTGCGTTCTGCAAAGCTCTGCTA
>NW_017021729.1:0-209 GCF_001483705.2 Eufriesea mexicana | reverse complement strand
GAATGGATGTATGTATGGATGGATTTACGTATGTATCTATGGATGTGTGTATATATGAGTGTATAGGTGTATGCATGGATGTATGGGTGTACGTATGGATGGATGAGTCCGTGGATGGATGGATTTACGGTTGTGTGGTTGTGTACATGTGTGGATGTATGGATGGATGGAAGTATGGATAGACGGATTTACTAATGTATGTACGTACG
>NW_017021728.1:0-209 GCF_001483705.2 Eufriesea mexicana | reverse complement strand
TTTTGTGCTATTCACCGTTTCTCGGTGGATTTCTGCGGAGTAATTCGCTCTAGTATGCTCTAATTTGCTCTACGATGGCCTTCAATAGTCGTTGCGGAATGCTATGTTGGTTTTAGCTACATTTGGTTAGGTTACGTTTCGTCCAATTAGGTTAGGTATCGTTGCCTTTTGTGCTATACAGCGCTCTGCGAAAGATTTCTGCGCTCTAC
>NW_017021727.1:0-209 GCF_001483705.2 Eufriesea mexicana | reverse complement strand
TACGTGGATTCCAGCAATATCGGACTCGGCACGTTAGGTTAAGTTAGGTTGCGTTTGGTTGTACTACGCTTGGACAGGTTAGTGCAGGATAGGTTTGACTTAATTACTACACACTGCTATTCAGTTGCTTTCTGCGGCCTACCTTTCTTTACCATACTCCGCTCGACACAATGGTGGCCAGCAATAGTGGTCTCGGCACGATAGGTTGA
>NW_017021726.1:0-209 GCF_001483705.2 Eufriesea mexicana | reverse complement strand
CGCTAATAGAATCTATCCTACTGATATATGCGAGAATGTTATCTCACCAGGATAATAGCCGAATCTGTCATTAATATTGAACTTTCCAGCCAGATTCTATAGCATTGAAATGGCTACAGCACGCCAATAGATTCTTTCCTCCTTAGTCATGCAAGGAAGTTGGCTCACCACGATATTAGTCGAAAATATCAATAATATTGAATTTTCCA
>NW_017021725.1:0-209 GCF_001483705.2 Eufriesea mexicana | reverse complement strand
TTATTTTTATTGTGACACTTCGATTATCATAGCATAATCTTTCACATGACATGACGAAGGAGTACTATACCTAATAATATTGAAAAATGAATTGTGCTCCTTATAATTATTAATATTGAAATTTATCAAGATAGGAATACAATTATATAGTTCTTTACGTATTATTATTAATACTTATTTATTTTTATTGTGACACTTCGATTATCATA
>NW_017021724.1:0-209 GCF_001483705.2 Eufriesea mexicana | reverse complement strand
AGGGAAGGAAGTTATCTCACCACGATATTAGCAGAAAATGTCAATAAAATTTAATTTTCGAGCGGTATTCTATAGCATTGCAATGCCTATAGCATGTCAAAAGTATCTTTCCTCCTGATATATGGAAGGAAGTAATCTCACCACCATATTAGCCGAAAATGTCAATGAAATTGATTTTTCCAACCAGATTCTTTGGCGTTGCAATGGCA
>NW_017021723.1:0-209 GCF_001483705.2 Eufriesea mexicana | reverse complement strand
CCGAACACGGCATAACCTGACCTAACCAAACGTAGAATAACTAAACATCACGAGCCGAAACCTCTATGGCTGGCCACCCCAGAGACAAGCATGACATATTAGAGCCGAGTACAGTGCAGCAACTCGCCGAATAGCAGTGCATATCACAAGAAACGAAGCCACCCTGACCCAAACTAACCTATCATAACCTAACAAAACGTAACCAAATT
>NW_017021722.1:0-209 GCF_001483705.2 Eufriesea mexicana | reverse complement strand
TAATATTTTGTTGTTAGCATCGACCGGAGCGAAGACCGTCCTTTCAGTTGGTCCGATGCGATATGACTGGCGTTCGTCGCCTTCGGCCGGGTGGAAGCGATACGACTGGGATCGTCCCTTTCTTTCCGTCCGAAGCGACACGACAGGAGTTCTTTCGTTAATAACTCGATAAATAACTTTATGACATATACATATTTTTACACTTTTCT
>NW_017021721.1:0-209 GCF_001483705.2 Eufriesea mexicana | reverse complement strand
GTTCCTGCATTCCCAAGAGCAAAGCAGAGCATATTACATCACAGTAGGGCGTAGAAATCCTCCGAACGGTAGAGTACAGCACACAAGTCAAGGCCGGCCTTGCCTAACCTAACCAAACATAGCATAACGAAACGCAACGTAACTCCACCTAACAGCCCTACACCACTATTGCTGACCTCTCCAGAGCCAGGCAGAGTATACTACAGCAC
>NW_017021720.1:0-209 GCF_001483705.2 Eufriesea mexicana | reverse complement strand
AGTAGAGCGCAGGCATCCACCGAGTAGCAGTGTGCGGGACAAAAGTCAGAGCAATCCTCTCCTGAACTAACCAATTGTGACATACAGAAATGTAGCGTGAGTCACACTAACGTGCCACGACCGTTATTGCTGGCCTTCCCAGAGCAAAGCAGAGCATATTAGGTCACAGTATAGCGAAGAAATCCACGGAATAGCTGTGTATAGAACAA
>NW_017021719.1:0-209 GCF_001483705.2 Eufriesea mexicana | reverse complement strand
CTCCTTATTTATGCAAGAAAGTTAGCTCACCACGATAATAGACGCTAATGTCAATAAAATTGATTTTTCCAGCCAGATTCTGCAGCATTGCAATGGCTATAGCACGGCAATAGAATCTTTCCTCCTTACCTATGCAAGGAAGTTATCTCACCACGATATTAGCCTAAAATGTCAATAAGATTGAATTTTCCAGCCAGATTCTGCAGCAT
>NW_017021718.1:0-209 GCF_001483705.2 Eufriesea mexicana | reverse complement strand
GTATGGATGTATGGATGGATGGATGTATGGATGGATGCCTGTATGGATGAAAGGATGTATGGAAGGATTGAGGTATAGATGGTCGGATGTACGGACGTATGGATGTATGGATGTGTATATGTATGGAAGTATGTATGGATGGATGCATCGATCGATGGAAGTACGAATGAATGGATTTATGTATATATGGATGGTGGATGTATGGATGT
>NW_017021717.1:0-209 GCF_001483705.2 Eufriesea mexicana | reverse complement strand
TACAATGCTACAGAATCTTGCAGGAAAATTCAATTTTATTGATATTTTCGGATAATACGGTGGCGAGCTATCTTCCTTGCATAGCTACGGAGGAAAGATACTTTTGCCGTACAATATCCATTGCAATGCTGTAGAATCTGGCTCTGAAATTCAATTTTACTGACATTCTCGACTAATATCACGGTGAGATAACTTTCTTGCATAAATGA
>NW_017021716.1:0-209 GCF_001483705.2 Eufriesea mexicana | reverse complement strand
CAATGCTATAGAATCTGGCAGGAAAATTCGATTTTATTGACAATTTCGACTAATATCGCGGTGCGCTAAATTTCATGCCTAGATAAGGAAGAAAGATACTTTTGGCGGGCAGTAGCCATTGCAAAGGTATAGAATCTGGCTGTAAAACTTGATTTTATGGACATTTTCGACTCTTCACGTGGTGACCTTACTTTCATGTATAAATATGG
>NW_017021715.1:0-209 GCF_001483705.2 Eufriesea mexicana | reverse complement strand
CTCGCATAAATACGAAGGAAAGATTCTATTGGCGTGCTATAGGCTTTGCAATACTGTAGAATCTGGCAGGAAAATTCAATTTTATTGTCATTTTCGACTACTATCGTGGTGAGCTAGCTTCCTGTCATAAGTATGGTGGAAACATGCGTTTGGCGTGCTATATCCATTGCAATGCTGTAGAATCTGTCCGGAAAATTCAATTTTATTGA
>NW_017021714.1:0-209 GCF_001483705.2 Eufriesea mexicana | reverse complement strand
GTGAGGTATCTTTCTTGCATAAATAATGAGCAAAGATTTTATTGGCGTGCTATTGCCATTGCAGTGCTACAGAATCTGGATGGAAAATACAATTTCATTGTCATTTTCGACTAATATCGTGGTGAGCTAACTTACTTGCATAAGTGAGGAGGAAGGATCCTTTTTGCGTGCATTATCCATTGCAGTGATATGGAACGTGCCTGGCAGTT
>NW_017021713.1:0-209 GCF_001483705.2 Eufriesea mexicana | reverse complement strand
AGGAGGAAAGATTCAATTGGCGTGCTATAGGCATTGCGTTGATATGGAATCAGGCTGGAAATATCAATTATATTGACAGTTTCGTCCCATGTCGTGGTGAGCTATGTTTTTGCATAACTAAGGATGGTAGATTCTATTGGCGTGCTATAGCCATTGCATTGCTTGAGCATCAAGAAGGAAAATTCAATTTTACTGACATTTCCGAATAA
>NW_017021712.1:0-209 GCF_001483705.2 Eufriesea mexicana | reverse complement strand
CTCGTCCTGTAAAGTTGAGTTAGGTTACGTTTGGCTATGTTAGGTTTGGCTAGCCTGACCATTCTGCTATACACAGCTGTTCGGTGAATATCTGCGTACTAATGTGCTCTAACACGCTCTGCTTGGCTCTACGAATGCCACCAATTGCGGTGGCGGCACGTTATGTTTAGCTATGCTACGCACGGTTATGTTTGTCCATGCAAGGTTAG
>NW_017021711.1:0-209 GCF_001483705.2 Eufriesea mexicana | reverse complement strand
TTTAATGAACACACTGCTGGTGGTGGGAATGAATGAGATCAGTTGTATGAAAAATTTAGTAAGATGGAAGCTAACCTTGTGAATACAATATTCGTTGTAATTTTTGTTAGAATTCTATTGGGATTCTTGTGAAAGATATATTTCATATGTGACGAAATTTGGATACAATAGACCCTGCTATTAAATAATTGCCATTTTGATAATTACAA
>NW_017021710.1:0-209 GCF_001483705.2 Eufriesea mexicana | reverse complement strand
CGATTGGTTAGGTTAGGAGGGGGTTGCTTTGACTTTTGTGCTATTCACTGCTATTCGGTGGATGTCTGCTCACTACTGCTTGCTAATATTCTCTGCTTTGCTCTGGGGATGCCAGCAGCTGTGGTCGCGATAGGATATCTTGAGCCATGCTGCGTTTCGTTACGTTAGCTGTTGTCATGTACGGTTAGGATAACTTTGACTTTTGTGCT
>NW_017021709.1:0-209 GCF_001483705.2 Eufriesea mexicana | reverse complement strand
GCAGTGGCTATAGTCCGCCAATAGAATCCACCCATCTTATTTAGGCAAGAAGGATAGCTCACACCTTTACTAGTCGAAACTGTCAATAATATTGAACTTTCCAGCCAGATTCTGTAGCATTGCATAGCCTATAGCACGGCAATAGTATCTTTCCTCCTTATTCATGCGAGAAAGATAGCCCACCACGGCATTAGTCGAAAATGTTAGTA
>NW_017021708.1:0-209 GCF_001483705.2 Eufriesea mexicana | reverse complement strand
ATGGCCAAACGTAACCAAACGAAGCATTTCTAAACATAACGCGCCGCGACCGATATTAGTGGCCTTCGTAGAGCCAAGCAGCGCATATTAGAGCAGATTTGTGCGCAGAGATTCACCGAACAGCTGTGTATAGCACAAAGGTCAATGTAGCCTGACCTAACGTAGCCAAACGCAACGTAACTCAACTTAACCGGAAGAGACCACTTTTG
>NW_017021707.1:0-209 GCF_001483705.2 Eufriesea mexicana | reverse complement strand
ATGGGATGCACTCCTCTCGAAGCTCGAAAGCGATCCGAGGGGACGCCACTATAAATTAGTAATTGGGAAGTTAAGGGCATGGGCGCCCCCCATGACCGAGCATATGCACCCCGACCTCCTGCTGCGTGTGATTGACACCGTCATTACGGTGGTGGCGGAGGAGGGGGTTCACCCCGTTGCAGTGCGTTCGGAAATGGTCGGATGGTCCG
>NW_017021706.1:0-209 GCF_001483705.2 Eufriesea mexicana | reverse complement strand
TTAGCCGAAAATGTGATTAAAATTGAATTTTCCATCCAGATTCTCTAGCATTGCAAAGCCTATCGGCACGCCAATAGCATCTTTCCTCCTTACCTTTGCAAGGAAGCTAGCTCACCACGAAATAAGTCGAAAATGTCAATAAAATGGAATTTTCCAGGAAGATTCCATTGCATTGCAAAGCCTATAGCACGTCAATAGTGTCTATCCTA
>NW_017021705.1:0-209 GCF_001483705.2 Eufriesea mexicana | reverse complement strand
GCCAGCAATGGTGGTCGTAGAACATTGGCTTCTGTTTGGTTACGTTTGGTTAGGTTACGATTGAATGGATTAGGACAGGGTAGTTATCACTTTTGAGATATAGACAGTTAATAGGTGGATTTCTACGATCTGCCCTGCTCTACTATACTCTGCTCGCCCCTGGGGTAGCCAGCAATAGTGGTCGTCACACCTTAGATTTAGTTATGGTA
>NW_017021704.1:0-209 GCF_001483705.2 Eufriesea mexicana | reverse complement strand
GAAGCAAAACCAAGCAAACACGCGATCCTCTGTGCACTACGTCTCGACTACACGTAATCTGCCCCGTACGTACCCTTGCACCCTTATTTAAAATCAAAACTCTCATTTCATACACAAACTTTCTTTCTCAATCACTCGACCCAGTAATAAATATCTCATCCATTCGCACGCACACCAGGCATCGACCCAAACGCCTAAGAAACCGATGT
>NW_017021703.1:0-209 GCF_001483705.2 Eufriesea mexicana | reverse complement strand
ATAAGTCTATACAAAATCTATAATCTGCTATAGCACGGAGAATAGATAGCCTAACGCCTTCAATCCAATGGCAAGTACTGCAATCTACTTGCCAGAGAATAGGACTATTCAAGATCTATAATCTATTATAGCTTAGTGAATAGATAGCCTAACGTTTTCAATCCCATGGCAAGTATCTCCACCTTCATGCCAGAGAATAGGTCTATTCA
>NW_017021702.1:0-209 GCF_001483705.2 Eufriesea mexicana | reverse complement strand
CGCCTAGCGCATTCAAGCCAATGGCAAGTACAGCCATCTACTTGCCAGAGAATAGGTTTATCCGATGTCTATAACCTGTTATACCATGGTGAACTGATGGCCTAACGCCTTCAATCCAATGGCAAGTACAGCCATCTACTTGCTGGGAGAATAGGTTTATTCAAAATCTATAATCTGTTATAGCTTGGAGATTAGGTCGCCTAACGCCT
>NW_017021701.1:0-209 GCF_001483705.2 Eufriesea mexicana | reverse complement strand
TGCTACATTGGGCAGCGTTAGGTTGTAATATAATCGATTTTCGTGCTACACGCTGCTATTTAGAGTCTCTCTGCCCGCTACCGTACCCTAGTATATTTTTCTTGTCACAGGGGTACCAGCAATAGTGGTATAGGCACGTCGGGTTGAGTTATGGTACGATTGATCATACTACGTTTGGATGGGTAAGGAGATGATACCTCCGACTTTTG
>NW_017021700.1:0-209 GCF_001483705.2 Eufriesea mexicana | reverse complement strand
TTCCCACCAGATTCTCTGGCATTGCATTGGTCACAGCTTGCCAATATAATCTTTCCTCCTTGTATATGCAAGAAAGTTTGCTCTCCACGATATTAGTCGAAAATGTCAATATAATTGAATTTTCTGGACAGATTCTACACCATTGTAATGGCTACAGCACGCCAAATTTATCTATCCTCCATACTTATGACAGGAAGCTAGCTCACCAC
>NW_017021699.1:0-209 GCF_001483705.2 Eufriesea mexicana | reverse complement strand
CACCAAGCTATAACAGATTATAGATCTTGAATAGGCCTATTCTCTGGCAAGTATATGGCTGTATTTGCCATTTGATTGCAGCCGTTAGGCGAGGTATTCACCAAGCTATAACAGATTATAGATCTTGAATAGGCCTATTCTCTGTTAAGTAGATGGCTGTACTTGTCATTGGATTGAAGACGTTCGGCGATCTATTCACCCAGCTATAA
>NW_017021698.1:0-209 GCF_001483705.2 Eufriesea mexicana | reverse complement strand
AGCCAGGAAGAAAATATTAGAACCCGGCAGAGCGCATGCACCCGCGGATAGCAGTGTATAGCATAAAAGCCTAAACTATACCATCCTAACTTCACCAAACGTAACCAAACCAAACATAGCCAAGCACAACCAAACGTGCCGACACAACAATTACTGGCCGCCACAGAGCCAAGTATAACACACTAGAGCCCAGTAGAGCGCAGAAATCA
>NW_017021697.1:0-209 GCF_001483705.2 Eufriesea mexicana | reverse complement strand
GAATAACAGTGTACAACACAAAAGTCAAAGCTACCCTAGCATGATATACACAAATGTAATATATCCGAACGCAACTTAACCTACCTTAACGTGCCGAGACCACTATCGCTGGCCTCGGCAGAGCCACGCGGTGTACACTAGAGCGCAGTAGGTCGCAGAAGGCCACCAAATAGCAGAGCATAGCACAAAAGTCAAAGATATCCGTACCT
>NW_017021696.1:0-209 GCF_001483705.2 Eufriesea mexicana | reverse complement strand
ATGGATTTGACTTTTGTGTTATGCACTGCTATACGGTGGATTTCTGCGCTCTACTGTACTCTACCTTGTTGAACTATGCTCTGGGGAGGCCAGCAGTAGTGGTCTCTGCACGCTAGTTTGGGATGTATAACGTTTGGTCATGTCAGGATAGGTAATGTTAGGAGAGGGCAGCTTTGACTTTTATGCTATACACCGATATTCAGTCGGTT
>NW_017021695.1:0-209 GCF_001483705.2 Eufriesea mexicana | reverse complement strand
CTTTCAACTTCTTCTTCTCTCCTTGTTCCCGATGTCTATTCCTTCAAACAAGATGGCGCTAGCAAATTTTGCTTTGTTTGATCAGTGTCGGAGTGGCTCCGATAATCGCGTCTCTGATGTCTGCTTTGGTAATTCTTTTAATCCTTTGACTGTCAAGCCGAAATCACGTGTTTCGTTTAGGACGCCATGAGAAGTGCACCGCTAGATGC
>NW_017021694.1:0-209 GCF_001483705.2 Eufriesea mexicana | reverse complement strand
ACAGCCAAACGTAGCCTAACTCAACCTAACGTACCGGGACCGCTGTTGTTGGCCTCTCTAGAGGCAAGCAGAGAATAACAGAGGAGAGTAGTGCGCCGAAATCCATAGAATCGCAGTGTATTGCGGAAAACTCGAAGCTATACAACCCCTACACAAAGAAACTTAGCCTAACCGATAGAGGACTAACGTAGCATTACGTTCCGCGGCCA
>NW_017021693.1:0-209 GCF_001483705.2 Eufriesea mexicana | reverse complement strand
GACCGGACCTGATCAGACCAGACCTAACCTAACCTAACATAACCCAACCAATCCTAACCTAACATAACCTAGCCTAACCCATCCCAACCAATCCTAACCAATCGTAATCAAGCCTAACCTAAACTCACCTAACCTAGCCTAACCTGTTGTAATCTAACCTAACCTAACCTAACCTAACTTAACCTTACCTAACCTAACATAACCCAACC
>NW_017021692.1:0-209 GCF_001483705.2 Eufriesea mexicana | reverse complement strand
GTATGGATGGATGTATGGATGTATGGATGTATGGATGGATGTATGGATGTATGGATGTAAGGGAGTATGCATGTATGGATCTACGAATGTATGTTTGTACGGATGTAAGGATGTATGCATGGATGTATGTATGTATTGGTGTATGAATGGATGTAATGATGGATTGATGGATTAGTGGATGGATATATGGATGGATATATGTACGGATC
>NW_017021691.1:0-209 GCF_001483705.2 Eufriesea mexicana | reverse complement strand
ACCATGATGCTAGTTGAAAATGTCAATAAAATTGAACTTTCCAGACAGATTCTATGGCACTGCTATGGCTATAGCACGCCAATAGTATCTGCCCTCCTCATTTTTGCAAGAAAGCTTGCTCACCGCGATATTAGTCAAAATGTCAGTAAAATTGAGCTATCCAGTCAGTTTCGGTTGCATTGCAATGTCTATATCACGCCAATAGAATT
>NW_017021690.1:0-209 GCF_001483705.2 Eufriesea mexicana | reverse complement strand
TTGGAAAAATACAAGTCGACGGAGAGGAAAAGAACTAAACTGAAACTGACTTTTCGCAAATTTCGTGGGTGCTTATATAATGTTAGTTTTTGATGGGGTGAAGATGGCCATTGGGTCTTAGTGAAAGTAGGAGTGAGTCGATTGGCCTGCGTTTATCAGCCAGGCCCTTCTAGCGACTAAGGACTAATCGTTAGTCATCCAACACGATT
>NW_017021689.1:0-209 GCF_001483705.2 Eufriesea mexicana | reverse complement strand
TAAAGCTATAGTAATTTATAGAATTTGAATAGACCTATTCTATGGTGAGTAGATGCATATACCTACCATTGGATTGAGAACGTTAGGTGATCTATTCATCAAAGCATAGCAGGTTATAACGTTTGAATAGACTTATTATATGGTATGTAGGTGGCTATACCTTCCATTGGATTGAGAACGTTAGATCTATCCGTCAAACTATTGCAGTT
>NW_017021688.1:0-209 GCF_001483705.2 Eufriesea mexicana | reverse complement strand
ATCAGTCCTGAGAACGAAAGGATAACTCCATGGCACCAACCAGCATAGAATATAACAAAAAATAAAACCCGAAAACAATTTTTTAAATTCTTTTGCAGTGAAATTAGACCGTTTATAACGTTTTATAAATTTATTTTGAGATAGATCTTTCTCGCAAAGCGAAGAATAAGGCGCCATCGCATACGCAACGATATATCGTCGTCCGGCAC
>NW_017021687.1:0-209 GCF_001483705.2 Eufriesea mexicana | reverse complement strand
AACTTGTAGGACCGAATCCCCACCAGCCCAACCATTCTAACATCATGGCAGAAGTAGAGTAAACGCTTCCCTTATTGGTAGAACTGATCCCTTCTTATTAGCCTGGTCATAGAACACCACGTGACAAAGAAAACGAACAAAGCAACGAGACAAAGTGAGACGGACGCAAAAAATAGATGCAAGAGCGTAGACTCATCCCAAAGCGTAGT
>NW_017021686.1:0-209 GCF_001483705.2 Eufriesea mexicana | reverse complement strand
CGTCTCGCAGCGATATTCCAAACGAGATACGTTCTAATCAACGCGAATGGATCTAATTCTAGGAAAACGAACCGAGCTCGCGCTGCTAGTAGCGCTCCTGAGACGAGGTAAATTCGATGGGTCTTGAGCAGACCCTCGTCGAGATTTTTCCCAGAGGCTGCTGCGAAATTTCGTCGGGGACGGAGAAAAATAACGCGTGAAACGACCGT
>NW_017021685.1:0-209 GCF_001483705.2 Eufriesea mexicana | reverse complement strand
GGAGAAAATGTTAATAAAATTAGTTTTTCCAGCCAGATTCTATTGCATTGCAATGGCTATAGGGCGGCAACAATTTCTTTCTTCCTTATTTAGGCAAGAAAGTTAGCTCACCAATATATTCTTTGAAAATGTCTATAAAATTGAATATTGCGATGGCTATTGCACACCAATAGAACCTGCGCTCCTTATCTATGCAACGAAGTTAGCTC
>NW_017021684.1:0-209 GCF_001483705.2 Eufriesea mexicana | reverse complement strand
AATCTTTCCTCCTTATTTATGCAACAAAACTAACTCACCATGATATTGGTCGAAAATGTCAGTATAATTAAATTTTCCATACAGGTTCTATAGCGTTGCAATGGCAATAGCTTGCCAATAGCATCTTTGCTTCTTATTTGTGGAAGAAGGTTTGCTTACCACGATATTAGTCGAAAATGTAAAAGAAATTGTATTTTCCTTCCGGATTC
>NW_017021683.1:0-209 GCF_001483705.2 Eufriesea mexicana | reverse complement strand
ATTCAAACTCCCTAGCACTCACAGTGTTAATAAGAAAAATTGAGTAATCAGTGGAAACCACTATTGGATCCGTTCCTAAAATCGACTACAGGTTAATCAGAAGAGAAAGAATTTTTGCGCAAGAATAAAAACATTTTCTTAAGAACCAAACTTTGCTCAAGACGGGAAGGAAAGACGAAAAAGAAAGGAACACCTGCGATATCCTATAT
>NW_017021682.1:0-209 GCF_001483705.2 Eufriesea mexicana | reverse complement strand
ATCCATACATCCGTCCATCCGCACATCCATCCATCCATACGACCACCCATCGATACGTTCATCTATCCATACATCCACCCACCCATACGTCCATCGGTCCGTACACCTATCCACCCATGCATCCATCCACCAATCCATCCATCCACCCTTCATGCATACATACATCAATACATCCATAAATCCGTCCATAAAACTATACACCCGTACAT
>NW_017021681.1:0-209 GCF_001483705.2 Eufriesea mexicana | reverse complement strand
TGCCACAAAATTAGCTCACAACGATACTAGTCGAAAATGTCAATAAAATTGAATTTTCCATTCTGATTCTAAGGCATTGCAATGCCTTTTGCATGACAATAGTATACTTCCTCCTTGTTTATGCAACAAGAGTGGCTCACCACGACATTAGTCGAAAATGTTAATAAAACTGAATTTTCCAGTCAGATTGTGTTACACCGCAATGGCTA
>NW_017021680.1:0-209 GCF_001483705.2 Eufriesea mexicana | reverse complement strand
GTAAGTTCTTCGAATAACTGTCTTCCTCTCGAATTTATCGAGATCAGAGAAACCTTAGTATCCTTTGCTTGTAATAAAAATATTTTTATTCGGAATCCATCTGTAACTTCTACTGTGTCTCCCATATTTTTCTCTTCTTTTTCCCCCTTTTAGAATTCCGGGAAACACAGGTAATAATATTTCTAAAAAGATATAATTAAAATTGGGAT
>NW_017021679.1:0-209 GCF_001483705.2 Eufriesea mexicana | reverse complement strand
TAGCTTTCTCGGACATGTAAGGAGGATAGATTCTATTGACGTGCTATAGGCATTGCAATGCCAAGTAATTTGGCTGAACAAGTCAATTTTATTGACAGTTTCGACTAATACGGTGGTGAGCCAGCTTCCTTGCATAAGTATGGAGTAAAGATACTTTTTGCGTGCTGTAACCATTGCAATGATATAGAATGTGCCTGGCAGCTTCAATT
>NW_017021678.1:0-209 GCF_001483705.2 Eufriesea mexicana | reverse complement strand
ACATCCATGCATACACCCATACACTCATCCATACATACATCCATAGATACATCACTAAATGCAGCCATAAATACATTTATGCATACATACATATATTCATCCATACATCCCCACAGCCATACTTCCATAAATTCATCCATTCGTATGTCCTTCATCCGATACATTCATCCATCCGTACATCCATACATGCATACAGCCATACATCCATA
>NW_017021677.1:0-209 GCF_001483705.2 Eufriesea mexicana | reverse complement strand
CACCACGATACTAGTCGAAAATGTCAGTAAAATTGAATTTTTGAGACAGATTCTACAGCGTTGGAATGGCTATAGTAGGAAAATAGAATACTTCCTCCTCACGGATACAATGCAGCTAGCTCACCACGATATTACTCGAAAATGTAAATAAAATAGAATTTTCCAGGCAGATTCTATAGCATTCCAATGGCTATAGCACCCCAATAGGA
>NW_017021676.1:0-209 GCF_001483705.2 Eufriesea mexicana | reverse complement strand
TGCAATATTTTTATTGTTCATCGATGCTTGAAATTATTTTCTAAGTTTACTTGTATAATTTTATCGGTACGTTCTTGATATATGCATTAATATGCAACATGTATATATTATTTTTTTAATGGTCGTAAATGGTCGAATACTTTTACGTATGTATGTGTGCATATAACTATTATCAACAATCCATTTACGTAAAAGTAAAGCTTCTTTCA
>NW_017021675.1:0-209 GCF_001483705.2 Eufriesea mexicana | reverse complement strand
AGAGGAAAGATAATTAAAACCTGAAACAAAAAATAATTAGTACCTGAAATAAGAAATATTAACGCGTCCCTCCCGAATTCGAACCGACAACTTGTTGGAGCCTTCACGCGGGCCCCTTTTAGAGCGGCGGCTGGTCGAAGATCGGTGAAAATTTCCAAACTTTACCGATTCCCTTAAAAGTTACTTTTCCGCTGTAATAACTAATAATT
>NW_017021674.1:0-209 GCF_001483705.2 Eufriesea mexicana | reverse complement strand
TGCAATGGAAACAGCACGACAATAGAATCTTTCCTACTTATTTATGCAAAAAAAGTTAGCTAAGGCCGATATTTGACGACAATGTCAATAAAATTGTATCTTCCAGCCAGATTTTTAGCACTGAAACGGCAATAGGACGCCAATAAAATCTTTCCTCCTTATTTATGCAAGAAAGTTTGCTCACATAGATATTAGTCGAACTTGTCAAT
>NW_017021673.1:0-209 GCF_001483705.2 Eufriesea mexicana | reverse complement strand
AAGGTTTGCTCACCACAATATTAGACGGAAATGTCAATAAGATTGAGTTTTCCGGGCAGTAGCAAATGCAATGCATTGTCTACTGCAAGCCAATGGAATCTTCCCCCCTTATTTTTGCAGAAAAGTTACCTCAACCCGATATTGGACGAAAATGACAATAAAATTGAACTTGTCAGCCAGACTCTATTGCAGTGCAATGGCTATAGCAA
>NW_017021672.1:0-209 GCF_001483705.2 Eufriesea mexicana | reverse complement strand
GGGCCATCCTTTTCGCCATTAGTCGCTCCAATAGCTTGCCAATCATTGAGAGCAAGCATATCGCCCTATACGACTTTGGGCTACTTTTGTCTCTGTCAGGTCCTTTGAGAATCGTTACGACGTTTCCGATTTTCCATCTTTTCGGTAAGAATCCCCACTCCAAACAGGCATTCACGAGATTCAGGAGCTCTCGGTGAATAGAGCTCCAT
>NW_017021671.1:0-209 GCF_001483705.2 Eufriesea mexicana | reverse complement strand
AGTAGTGGTCTCGTCAAGATAGGCTGAGTTAGATTGCCGTTGGTTTGTTACGCTTGGTTAGGTTAGCAGAGGGTATCTGAGACACTTGTGCTATAAACTGCTCTTCGGAGGGCTTCTGTTCTACATTGTTCTGCTAAACCCTGCTCGACTTCCGGGAGGCCAGCAATAGTGATCGGGGTACGTTAGTTTGAGATAGGTTACGTTTGGTT
>NW_017021670.1:0-209 GCF_001483705.2 Eufriesea mexicana | reverse complement strand
GTAGTGTAGCTCATCACAGCGTGATGAAGCAAATATTGCTGGACTACCCAGAGCCATGCAGAATATATTAGAATGCAGCAGAAAGTAGATATGCACCGAAAAGTTGTGTATAGCACGAAAGTCGTGGCTATGGTATCCTAACATTCCTAAACGTAACGTAACCGAACGCAGCCTACATTTTACTATCGTGCCGAGGACATTGCTGCTGG
>NW_017021669.1:0-209 GCF_001483705.2 Eufriesea mexicana | reverse complement strand
ATGACGGAAGTGGAGGAACGTTCTCGATTCCTAGAACACAACGATTGTCTCCAGAGGAAGACGCCTGTCGATGAACGATTATCGATCTTGACATTCTAAACTACTCTATGTAAGAGATTCGAATTACAATACAAGAAGGTGGAAGAAAGAAAATAGAAGGAAGGAGGTAGAAGCAAAGCAGGTAGAAGAAAGAAGATAGAAGCAAAGTA
>NW_017021668.1:0-209 GCF_001483705.2 Eufriesea mexicana | reverse complement strand
AGATTTTGAATAGACCTATTCTCTGGCAAGTAGAAGGCTGTACTTGCCATTGGTTGAAGGCGTAAGGCGATCTATTCACCAAGCTATAACGTATTATATATTTTGACTAGACCTATTCTCTGGCAAGAAGATTACTGTACTTGCCTTTGGACTGATGACGTTAGGCGATCTATTCACCAAGCTATAACAGGTTATATATTTCGAGTAGA
>NW_017021667.1:0-209 GCF_001483705.2 Eufriesea mexicana | reverse complement strand
ATAACGGCACGATACGTTGAGTTAAGTTACGTTTGGTGAGGTTAGGGTATGTCACCTTAGGTTAGGTCGACTCCGTCTTTTGTGCTACTCACTGCAACGCGGTTGATTTCTGCGCACTACTGTGCTCTAGTACATACTGCTTGTCATTGTGGAGGCCAGCAATAGTGGTCTCTTCATGTTAGGTTGATTCAGGTTACGTTTGGTTATGT
>NW_017021666.1:0-209 GCF_001483705.2 Eufriesea mexicana | reverse complement strand
TATAGGATAGCAGTGACTATGGTACGCCAGTAGAACCATACCTCCTTCTATATGCAAGAATATCAGGTCACCGTGGTAGTTGTCGATAATGTCAATAAAATTGTATTTTACAGGCATGTTCTATAACATTACCATGTCTATTGCCTGCCAATAGTATATTTCACACTTACTTATGCAAGAAACTTAGTTCACCGCGATATTAGTCGGAA
>NW_017021665.1:0-209 GCF_001483705.2 Eufriesea mexicana | reverse complement strand
GGGGTTTCCCCGTGGTTAAGATGCGAGATCGTAGGCTATTTGCACGAGTGGGTCTCCGATACCAGGTGCGGTAATTGCTCGGTTACGCGAGCCCCGTGCTTCGAAACCGCTGAACCGTTGCTCACGGGCGTAGGCTCGATCAATCGCGTTCGAGCTACGCATCCGACGCCGATCCTTAATGTGCACGATGCGAGGTCGATGCTTTGATA
>NW_017021664.1:0-209 GCF_001483705.2 Eufriesea mexicana | reverse complement strand
AGCCATTGCAATGCTATAGAATCATGCTGGAAAATTCAATTTTATTGACATTTTCGACTAATAACGTGGTGAAGTAACTTTCGTGGATAAATAAGGAGGACAGATGCTATTGGCGTGCTATAGCCATTGCAATGCTATAGAATGTGCCTGGAAAATCCAATTTTATTCACATTTTCGACTAATATCGTTGTGAGCCATCTGCCTTGCAT
>NW_017021663.1:0-209 GCF_001483705.2 Eufriesea mexicana | reverse complement strand
TAACCTGGCCTAACCCAGACAAAAGTAATATTAGTCAAACTAACCTGCGGAGATCATTATTCCAGGCGTCCACAGAGACAAGCAGATTGTGATAGCAAACAGATGGGCGCAGGCTTCAATAGAATAGCAGTGTGTGGCACAAAAGTCATAGTCATCGTAACCTAACACAACGTTACCTAACTTATGCAAACGTAATATAACTTGACCTC
>NW_017021662.1:0-209 GCF_001483705.2 Eufriesea mexicana | reverse complement strand
CTATTCGCCAAGCTATAACAGATTATTGATTTTGAATATACCTCTTTTCTGGCAAGTAGATGTATCTTCTTGCCGGTGAATTGAAGATGTTAGGCGATCTATTCACCGAGCTATAAGGGATTATTTATTTTGAATAGACCTATTCACTTGCAAGTAGATGACTGTACTTGCCATTGTATTGAAGGCGTTAGGCGGTCTGTTCACCAAGC
>NW_017021661.1:0-209 GCF_001483705.2 Eufriesea mexicana | reverse complement strand
AGCCGGTATGGATGTATGTGTGCTCGAATGTGTGGATGTACGGATTCATGGATGTATGGAAGTGTGTGGATGAATGGATGGGTGGATTGAGGGATGCATGGATGTATGCGTGGGTGTATGGATGGGTGAATGAATGGATGGATGTTTGAGTGGATGGAAGGATATATGGATGGGTGGATGTATTGATGTAGAGATGTATGGACGCAAGA
>NW_017021660.1:0-209 GCF_001483705.2 Eufriesea mexicana | reverse complement strand
AAGCATATACGTATGTATAGATGGATGGACGGATTTATGGATTGATGGATGTATGGATGGATGTATGTACGGATGGGTTTTGCTTGGGTGGAGCGTGTACGGATGAGTGGATGTACGGATGTATGCATGTATATATGAATGGAAGAAAGGAAGAATTAAGTTGTGAATGGAAGAATGTATGGATGTATGGATGGATGGATGTATGTATG
>NW_017021659.1:0-209 GCF_001483705.2 Eufriesea mexicana | reverse complement strand
GAATTAACAAAAGTGTTCCATTAAAAAATTTTTCTTGCGATAAAAATTTGGACGACGACGAATATCGGATGAAAATCGACTATTCGAATCGACGTGAGTATAACTCGACATTTCTCCACCGAAAAATTCGAATACCTGAGGAAAATTGGGTTCGTGGAAACGCTGAACTCGAATTCCTTCGAGTCGCGATGGAAATATCTTCGACATCC
>NW_017021658.1:0-209 GCF_001483705.2 Eufriesea mexicana | reverse complement strand
CATACATCCATACGTACTTCCATTCATTCATCCAGACATGCATCCATCCATGCGTAAATCCATACATCCATGTGTCCATCCATACATACATCCATCCATACATCCGTACATACATGCACCCATCCACCGATACATCCATACATTCGTCCATTCATAGCTCAATACATCCATCCATCCATTAATCCATCCATCCATTCACCCATCCATCC
>NW_017021657.1:0-209 GCF_001483705.2 Eufriesea mexicana | reverse complement strand
AAAATTGAACTTTCCATTCAGTTTCTATAGCATTGCGATGGCTACAGCACGTGAATTGAATCTTTCCTCCTTATATATGCAAGAAAGTTATGTCACCAATATATTAGTCCAAAATGTAAACAAAATTGAAATTTCCAGCCAGATTCTATAGCATTGCAATGCCTGGAGCACGCCAGCAGTATATTTCCTCCTTATTTATGCAAGAAAGA
>NW_017021656.1:0-209 GCF_001483705.2 Eufriesea mexicana | reverse complement strand
AAAAGGTCCCAGGATGCAACTTCGTCGCCCCTCTTCGGGGTTGAGCTCGAGCCAAACGAGATCACGTGTGACAAAATGACAGCATAATCTATAATTTTTCCTCGTACCTGTAAATTTTATACACATGCACTAATCGCGTAAAATAATCCTTTCTTACCAACGCGAAAGAAAATTAAACCCTGATTACTCGGTTATTTATTTATTTATTT
>NW_017021655.1:0-209 GCF_001483705.2 Eufriesea mexicana | reverse complement strand
CGTACAACCATATATCCATCCATCCATACATCCATACATCCACACATCCATAATTCCATCCACCCATACATCCATCCAACCATACACACATCCATACATCCGTCCATATATACAACCATACATCGATCCATCCATACATCCGACTGTTCCTTCATCCATCCATACATACATCCATAAATTTATACATCCATACATCCATACATCCGTAT
>NW_017021654.1:0-209 GCF_001483705.2 Eufriesea mexicana | reverse complement strand
ATTTTAGCCAACTTAAAAATGGTTTCAGCCTGTCAAAAATTCTTGTTACGTTTTCAAAAGACATTGCAATGTTTAGGATAGCGGGAATATTATTGCATTTCGTAATTAAGTGACTGAATTTTGGTGTTTTTGAGGAATGTTATCAGAATCATGTCGTATAGTTGCGATATTCGAGTGCTGTGATGCTTATCTGATGAGAATGTCATGGA
>NW_017021653.1:0-209 GCF_001483705.2 Eufriesea mexicana | reverse complement strand
GCTATTCGGAGGATCTCTGCGCCCTTCTGTGATCTAGTATATTCTGTTCGCTATGGAGACGTTTGTAGTATTGGTCTTGGAACTTTTGTATGAGCTCTGTTTGGTTGTGTTACGTTTGGATAGGTTAGGGTAGCGCAGCTTTGGCCTTTGAGGTATACACTGCTATTCGGTGGATTTCTGCGCTCAACATTGATCTACTACACTCTGCT
>NW_017021652.1:0-209 GCF_001483705.2 Eufriesea mexicana | reverse complement strand
GTATGGATGCATGTATGTGTGGATGTACGAATGTATGGATGATACGGATGTATGGATCATTGAATGTACATATTTACGGATGTATGGCTGGATGGATGAATGAATGGATGGATGTATGGGTGTATGGGTGTATGGATGTATATATGTATGGATGTATGGATGTATGAATGTATGGATGTATGGATGTATGGATGTATGGATGTATGGAT
>NW_017021651.1:0-209 GCF_001483705.2 Eufriesea mexicana | reverse complement strand
GGCGAAGGTGTCCGCCGCTCTGCAGTGCACAGCAAAGGAGTTGAAGTTTTCCAAACCATGCCTCAACTAACCTAAAGGAACCAAGGGCAGCAAGAACAACATGACGGGCCGAGAGAGCTATTGCTGTCCACCCCAGGGTCATGCACAGCATATTAGCGCACAGTAGAGCGGAGAATTCCACCGAATAACAGCGTACAACACGAAAGACG
>NW_017021650.1:0-209 GCF_001483705.2 Eufriesea mexicana | reverse complement strand
AAAATGACAATAAAATTGAACTTTCCATCCAGATTCTGTAGCATTGCAGTGGCAATAGCACGCTACTAGTATCTTTCCACCTTATTTTTGCAAGGAAGTTAACTCACCAAGATATAAGTCGAAAATGACAATACAATAGGAACTTACCAGCCAGATTCTGCAGCATTGCAATGGTTAGAGCTTGCCAATATAATCTTTCCTCCTTGTTT
>NW_017021649.1:0-209 GCF_001483705.2 Eufriesea mexicana | reverse complement strand
TCTGTCTGGAAAGCTCAATTTTATTGACATTTCCGACTGATATCGTATTGAGCTAACTTTCTTATATAAATACGGTGGAAAGAGATTTTCGGCGTGCTATAGCCATTGCAATGATTTAGAATGTGCCTAGCAGATTCAGTTTCTTCACATTTTTGGCTAACATCGTGGAGAGCTAACTTTCTTGCATAAACATGAAGGAAATATTCTAT
>NW_017021648.1:0-209 GCF_001483705.2 Eufriesea mexicana | reverse complement strand
CAAAGACACGCTAACCTAACCCAAACAAACCAAACCAAACGAAACGTAGAGTAACTCATAATAACGCACCACGGCCACCATTCCAGGCTTTCCCAGATCAAAGCAAAGTATGTTAGATCGCAGTTGAGCGCAGAAATCCACAGAAGAGCAGTGTATAGCACGAAAGTCTGAGATGCCCTATCCTAACCTAACCAAACATAAAACAAGCG
>NW_017021647.1:0-209 GCF_001483705.2 Eufriesea mexicana | reverse complement strand
AGGAATCCACCGAAAAGCGGTGTACTGCACAATAGACGAAGTAGCCTCTCCTAAACTAGCCAAACGTAATACAATCGAACGCACAATATCTCAACTTAACATAACGAGACCACATTTCCTGGCCATCCCAGAGCCAAGAAGAATACACTAGAGCACAGCAGAGCTCAGAAATCCTCCGCAATGCTGTGTACAGTTCAAAAGTCAACGAT
>NW_017021646.1:0-209 GCF_001483705.2 Eufriesea mexicana | reverse complement strand
CTTTGCCTCTGGGAATGCCAGGAATAGCGGTGTCGGCACGTTACGTTGAATCAGGTTACTTTCGGATAGGTTGGCATAGGCTAAGTTAGGTCAGTGTAGCTTTGGAATTTGCGCTGTACACTTCCATTTGGTGGATTTCAGCGATCTTGGTGACTTTAGAATACCCTGCTTGGCTCTGGCGTCGGCAGCAATAACGGTCTCGGCTTGTT
>NW_017021645.1:0-209 GCF_001483705.2 Eufriesea mexicana | reverse complement strand
TGCAGATGCACAGGGCGATAAAGGGGCCCTTGTAAAGCTTGGGATACTTGCGATATTAAATAATGATAAAGAGAGAAGTATATTTTTGACAGAATAAAAATTCGTGAGCAACCGACGTCGACTTTACAGTCAAAGAAGGTATAGTATGTGCAAATGCACAGGGCGATAAAGGGGCCCTTGTAAAGCTTGGGATACTTGCGATATTAAAT
>NW_017021644.1:0-209 GCF_001483705.2 Eufriesea mexicana | reverse complement strand
AGGTGCTCTGCTTGGCACTGCGAAGACCAGTAATAGTGGTCTCGGCACGTTAGGTTGTGTTAGATAACGTTTGGTACGGATATGTAATATTATGTTCAGTCTGGATGGATTTGACTTTCGTACTATACGCCGCTATTGGGCGGATTTCTGCAATTTACTGTGCTCTACTGTATTTCGCTTCGCCACGCGAGGCCAGCATTAGTGGACGC
>NW_017021643.1:0-209 GCF_001483705.2 Eufriesea mexicana | reverse complement strand
CAGTCAGATTCTATTGAAATATCAATGGTTATAGCAAACTAATAGTTTCTTTCCACCTAATTCGCGCAGAAAAGATTGCTCACAACGATATTAGTCGAAAATTTCAATAAAATAGAACTTTCCAGCCACATTCAACTGCAATGCTGTGGCTATAGCAAACCAATAGTATCTTTCCGCCTTATTTACGCGGAAAATGTTGCTCGCAACGA
>NW_017021642.1:0-209 GCF_001483705.2 Eufriesea mexicana | reverse complement strand
GGGGGTTTTGTGAATGATCTTGTTGTGTGGTTCCCCCTATGGTGCTGCCCTGATGGCCGGTCTGGTCTTGCTATGGTAGGGTAAACATAGAAGGGACTCAAGAGAGGAAGGGATAACGTAACGTTTTGTCCTGGGCCTATTAATGAACTTGCCAATAAGTCTTCCTAGCAGGCCCTGCCTTAGACAGGGGATACTTAGATAGCGTAGGA
>NW_017021641.1:0-209 GCF_001483705.2 Eufriesea mexicana | reverse complement strand
CCTAACCAAACCTAACCAAACCTAACCTAACCTAACCTCACTTAACCAAACCTGACCTAACCTAACCTGACCTAACCCAACCCAACCCAACCCAACCCTCCCCAACTCAACCTAACCTAACCTAACCTAAAATAACCAACCTAACATAACCTATCCTAACCAAACCTAACCAAACCTAACCTAACCTAACACAACGAAACCTGACCTGG
>NW_017021640.1:0-209 GCF_001483705.2 Eufriesea mexicana | reverse complement strand
TTATACAGAAACATTTGCTCACCACGATATTAGTCGCGAATGTCAGTAAAATTGAACTTTTCAATCATATTCTGTTGCAATTCAATAGCTACGAAAGCCAATAGAATCATTCCCCTTATTTACGTAGAAAGGTTTGCTCACCACAGTATTAGACGAAAATGTCAATAAAATTGACTTATCATTCATATTCTATTGCAATGCAATGGCTA
>NW_017021639.1:0-209 GCF_001483705.2 Eufriesea mexicana | reverse complement strand
GCCATACACTCCAATTCGGAGGTTATCTGCGCCCTGCTCTGCTCTACAATACGCCGCTTAGTCTTGAGAATGCCGGAAATATTCTTCTCGGCACGATAGGTTGGGTTGGGTCACGTTTCGTTATGTTGGGTTAGGTTTGGTTCGGGAAGGGTAGGCGTGACTTTCATGATATACACTGTTGTTCAGTGGATTTCTGCGGTCGGCTGTGC
>NW_017021638.1:0-209 GCF_001483705.2 Eufriesea mexicana | reverse complement strand
GCAGTGTATAGTGCAAGAGTCAGACATATTCTGACAAAACCTGACCTCACCTTACCTACCCAATCGTAGTGTATGTAAACATAACGTGATGAGACCGATATTCCGGACATCCGCAGAGCCAGGCAGTGCACAATAGAACGCATTATAGCGCAGAAATCTACCGAATAGCAGTGCATAGCACAGAGGTAATAGTAGCCTATCATAAACTA
>NW_017021637.1:0-209 GCF_001483705.2 Eufriesea mexicana | reverse complement strand
ATATTCAATTTTATTGACATTTTCGACTAATAGCGTAGTGAAGTTGCTTTCGTGCATAAATAAAGAGGACAGATTCTATTGGCGTGCTACAGGCATCGCAATGCTATATAAACTGGCTGGAAAATTCAATTTTATTTACATTTTCCACTAATATCGTGGTGAGCTTATTTTCTTTCATAAATAAGGAGGAAAGATTCTATTGGCGTGCT
>NW_017021636.1:0-209 GCF_001483705.2 Eufriesea mexicana | reverse complement strand
TCGCCTAACGCCTTCAATCCAATGGCAGGTACAGCCATCTACATGCCAGAGAATTCTTCTATTCAAAATCTATAGCCTGCAATAGCTCGGTGAATAGACAGCCTAACGCCCTCAATCCAATGGCAAATACAGCCATCTACTTGTCTGAGATTAGGTCTAATCAAAATCTATAACCTCCTACAGCTTGGTGAGTAGATCGCCTACCGCCA
>NW_017021635.1:0-209 GCF_001483705.2 Eufriesea mexicana | reverse complement strand
TGTACATCAATACATCCATCCATCCATATATCCTGACATCCCCACATACATCCATCCATACATACATCCATCCACAAACCCATACATCCATAAATCCATACCTCCATACATCTATACATCCATACATTCACACATACGTACGTCCGTCCATCCGTACCTCAATCCATCCATACATCCATCCATCCATACATCCATCAATCCATACATCC
>NW_017021634.1:0-209 GCF_001483705.2 Eufriesea mexicana | reverse complement strand
AGGAACACGAAAATCATAAATTTGCCCTGTACCAGGTGCTCATTTCCTTCTTTTTCTTTTTCAAAATTGACCGATTATGCGCGTTCAAAATTTCAATTACGTCAGTAATTAGTAAAATTACAGTTGTAGATAGAGGTCTATGTTGCATAGGAAAATGGAAATCGGTATGGACCACTTGCCCCTGTGAACGTGGCGCTTATGTACGGGGG
>NW_017021633.1:0-209 GCF_001483705.2 Eufriesea mexicana | reverse complement strand
AAGGTCGCCCAACGCCTTCAATTCCATGGCAAGTACAGCCACCTAGTCGCCAGAGAATAGGTCTACTCAAAATCTATAACCTGTTATAGCTTGGTGAATAAGTCGCATAACGCCTTCACCCAATGGCAAATACAGTCATCTATATGCCAGAGAATATGTCTATTCAAAATCTATATCCTGCTGTAGCTTGGTGAATAGATCGCCTAACG
>NW_017021632.1:0-209 GCF_001483705.2 Eufriesea mexicana | reverse complement strand
AATTCTCCGAACTTTCAAATTTCCCGAGCTTTTCTATAATTTTCCGATTTTCCGGATTTCCAGTGATTTTCCCGCGATTTTCCAAAATTCCAAATCCCTCGCAGTTTCCGAGATTCTTCGAATATTCAAATTTCCCGCGATTTCCCACCATTTTCCGAATTTTCAGATATCCCGAGCTTTTGCATAATTTTCAGAATTTCCAAATTTCC
>NW_017021631.1:0-209 GCF_001483705.2 Eufriesea mexicana | reverse complement strand
ATGTACGAATGGACGTGTTTATGTGTGTATGGACGTGTGGATATATGGATGTATACATGGATGCGTGTATGAATGGATAGATTTGTGGATCGATGGATATATGAATGGGAGGATGTATGGATGGACGCATATATGGATGGATGGACGGATGGATGCATGTATTCGTGGGTGGCTGTATGTATGGTTGTATGTATGGATGGATTGAGGTA
>NW_017021630.1:0-209 GCF_001483705.2 Eufriesea mexicana | reverse complement strand
GCAGAAATCCGCCGGATAGCAGTGTATGGCAGAATAGTCAATGATGACCAATCCTAACCTAACTAAACGTGACACAACCGAACGCAACCATATCTGACCTAACGTACCTTAGCCACTGTTACTGGCCTCCCCGCCGCGAAGTATATCATATTAAAGGAGAGTAGAGTGCAGAAGTCAGAAGTATGGAAATGTATTGCGGAAGAGTCAAA
>NW_017021629.1:0-209 GCF_001483705.2 Eufriesea mexicana | reverse complement strand
GCTTTTCGGTGGATCTCTGCGATCTACAGCGCTCTAATATTTTGGCTTGCCTCTACGGAAGTGAACAATAGTGGTCTCGGCATGTTAGGTTGGGGTAGATTACGTTTGTTTTAGCTACGTTTTTTTTGGTTGGCATCGGATAGCTCTGACTTTTGTGCTATGCACTGCTATTTAGTATATTTCTGCCCTCCACATTTCTCTAACATACT
>NW_017021628.1:0-209 GCF_001483705.2 Eufriesea mexicana | reverse complement strand
GCCATCTTCTTGCCAAAGAATAGGTCTATTCAAAATCTATAATCTATTATAGCTTGGTGAATATATCGCCTAACGCCTTCATTCCAATGGCAAGTACATCCATTTACTTGCCAGAGAATAGGTCTATTCAAAATCTATAGCCTGTGATAGCATGGTGAATAGATCGCCTAATGCCTTCAATCCAATGGCAAGTACAGCCATCTACTTGC
>NW_017021627.1:0-209 GCF_001483705.2 Eufriesea mexicana | reverse complement strand
GTAAAATTGCATTTTCCTGCCAGAGTCCATAGCATGGCAAAGGCTACAGCACGCCAAAACTATGTTTCCCACTTACTTATGCAAGGAAGATAGGTCACCACGATATTAGTCGTAAACGTCAATAACAATGATTTTTCCAGCCAGATACTATAGCAATGCGTTGGCTAAAGAACGCCAATAGAATCTACCAGCCTTAATTATGCAAAAAG
>NW_017021626.1:0-209 GCF_001483705.2 Eufriesea mexicana | reverse complement strand
TTGCATAAATACGGAGGAAAGATTCAACTGGCTAGCTATGGCCATTGCAATCTATAGTATCTGAATGGAAAATTCAGTTTTATTGAAGTTTCCGACTAATATCGTGGTGCGCTGACATCCCTGCATATATAAGGAGGAAGGATTCCACTGGCGAGCTGTAGCCATTGCAATGCTACAGAATCTGGCTGAAAAATGTAATTTTATCGACA
>NW_017021625.1:0-209 GCF_001483705.2 Eufriesea mexicana | reverse complement strand
TTTTTGGCGTCCACAGGATAACTGTGTTGAGCACAAAAGTCAAAGATAACCTAACCTAACCCACGATAGGCTAAATGCACTAAACGTAATCGAACTCAGCCAAACGTACCGCGACCAGTATTGCTTGTATTCACGGAGCCGAACAAAGCATAATAGGGTAGAGTACGGCGCAGAAACCCATAGAATCGCAGAGTATAGCAGAAATGTCA
>NW_017021624.1:0-209 GCF_001483705.2 Eufriesea mexicana | reverse complement strand
GGAATAAAATTTCGAAATGTAGGTCCTATTAATAAAAATATTTAAAAGATTAGGAAGAATATAGTAGAAGAGAATCAGGAAGAACACCTATATATATTATGTCGAATGATATATTTATCGTTTACTCGATACAAATACAGGTTTACTATTTAGTCAAATATTTATAAAGAATTAGTCGGTTACAAATATAGTTAATTCTATAAAAAATT
>NW_017021623.1:0-209 GCF_001483705.2 Eufriesea mexicana | reverse complement strand
CTGCCTGTCCCGAATTATGTAGTTTGTCAGTGTTGTCCATACGGCTGCCATCAAGTGGACGCTTCAGCCGTACCCTTGGTGCAGCGTTATCCCGCTTAGGATTTTTATTATTATAAATATTCCTAGGAATCCTGACGTTATTGTCTCTATTTGTGAGAAGCGGTCCCAAATTCTTTTGGCCATTGATTTGGTTAGATGTAGTATGTCAT
>NW_017021622.1:0-209 GCF_001483705.2 Eufriesea mexicana | reverse complement strand
CCAGAAATAGCGGCCGCGGGGCGCTAGGTAGGGCTAGGTTTCATTTGGTTAGGTTAGGCTTGTCTGGGTTATGTAGGAAATCTTTGACTTTTGTGCCGTACACTACAGTGCGGTAGATTTCTGTGAGCTACTCTGCTCGAGCATGCACTGCTTGGCACTGTGGAGGCCGGAAATTGAAGCCGCGGCTGGTTAGACAGTATTAGGTCACG
>NW_017021621.1:0-209 GCF_001483705.2 Eufriesea mexicana | reverse complement strand
TGAAGCCACCCTAACTAAACATATCCCAACAAAACCTAACCAAACGTGACATAACTCAACATACCGTGCCGCGACCACCACTGCCAGACCCCGCAGAGCCAAGCAGAATACAGTAGAGATCAGTAGATCACAGGAACTCGCCGTAAAATAGCATATAGCACGCAAGTTAATGACATGCTAACTAAACATAACCCAAGATAACCTAACCA
>NW_017021620.1:0-209 GCF_001483705.2 Eufriesea mexicana | reverse complement strand
TTATGGCCTCGGCTTGTTGGTTTTCTAGTCGTACAAGCATCAAGTACTCCGTTAATTCGTCATGAATGGATGGAATGGATTGGTTTCCTTTCTATGTCTTGGCCATTGGTCCTATTATGTCGGTGATAATTATGTCGTTAGGTTGTGTAGGGTTTTCAGTAATTACAGGTATTTCTTTAGGACGTATCCTTGTTAATTTTTCCTTTTGA
>NW_017021619.1:0-209 GCF_001483705.2 Eufriesea mexicana | reverse complement strand
GTCGACGTACGTTTGGTTGAGTTATGTTTGGTTATTTATGGATGTGGTATATTAGCAGAGGATTGGATTGACTTTTGTGCTATACTCTGCTATTCGGTGGGTATCTGCCCGGCAGTGTGTTCCAATACGTTCCTCTATGCTTTGGAGAGGCCAGCAATAGCTGTCTCGGCACTTCACGTTGAGACGTACTACGACTGGTTAGGTTAGGT
>NW_017021618.1:0-209 GCF_001483705.2 Eufriesea mexicana | reverse complement strand
AACGAAAATGTATATTCCAGCCACATTCTATACCATTGCGATGGCTATAGCACGCCAAAAAGAACTTTCCTGTTTACCTATGCAAGGAAGTTTGCTCACAACGATAGTAGTCGAAAATGTGAGTAAAATTGAATTTTTCAGCAACTTTCTGTAGCACTGCAATGCCTATAGCACGCCATCAGAATCTTTTCTCCTTATTTATGCAATAA
>NW_017021617.1:0-209 GCF_001483705.2 Eufriesea mexicana | reverse complement strand
TTATCGCGCGGTGACCAGTATTGCTGGCATCCACGCAGCCAAGCAGAACATATTAGAGTACAGGACAGCGCCGAAATCCATAGGTCGCAGTGTATAGCAGAAGAGTCAAGGCTATCCAAATCTGATACAAGCAAACTTAACGTAATCGAACGTGACATAATTGAAGCTTATGAGCCCTGACCACAATCTACGCCCTCCCCAGAGCAAAG
>NW_017021616.1:0-209 GCF_001483705.2 Eufriesea mexicana | reverse complement strand
AGATGATCCTCCTCCTGCCACCCGAAAAGCGGGTAATCATCGATCGAAACACGGACTTTCCTCGATTTCTATTCCATTTCACGAATCTCCACCGTGGTATTTCCACCATCGTGAACGAAATTTCGTAAAGGAAAATCGTTGTAACCGGGGAATTCCATGGGAGTAGTCGCTTTGCACGAAACAAAAGCGGCCAGGGAGACAGAGACAGC
>NW_017021615.1:0-209 GCF_001483705.2 Eufriesea mexicana | reverse complement strand
TTGGCTCTACGGAGGCCAGCAATAGACTTCGCGGCACGACAAGTTAGGTTATGCTACGTTTGAATATGTTACGTTTGGTTAGGCTAGGACGGGATAGCTTCGACTTTTGTGCTACACACAGCTCTTCGGTGCATTTCTTCGATCTACTGTCCTTTAATATGCTTTGCATGGCTCTGGGGTGGCCAGCAGTTGTGGTATAGCCTCGTTAG
>NW_017021614.1:0-209 GCF_001483705.2 Eufriesea mexicana | reverse complement strand
CTGACCTGTCCCGACTATAACCGGCTTTACCTGACCTGACCTGACCAGACATGATATGGCCTGTCATGACCTTACCACACTTGACCTGACCTGACATGACCTTACCTGACCTGACCTCATCTGACTTGACCTGAGCTGACCTGGCCTGACCTGACCTGACTCATCTGACCTGACCTGACCTGACTTGTCCTGACTTTAACCGGCCTTTC
>NW_017021613.1:0-209 GCF_001483705.2 Eufriesea mexicana | reverse complement strand
AAGTTATAACAGATTATTGATTTTGAATAGACCTATTCTCTGACATGTAGATGCCTGTACTATCCATTTTATTGAAGGCGATAGGCGATCTATTCACCAAGCTATGACAGGTTATTGATTTTGAAAAGCCTATTCTCTGGCAAGTAGATGGCTGTCCTTGACGTTGGCTGAAGACGCTGGGCGACCTATTAACCAAGCTATAACAGATT
>NW_017021612.1:0-209 GCF_001483705.2 Eufriesea mexicana | reverse complement strand
TATGCAAGAAAGTTAGCTCACCGGGATATTAGTCGAAATTGTCAATAAAATTGATCTTTCCAAACAGATTCTACTGCAACGCAATGGCTATAGCACTCCAGAAGTATCTTTACTCCTTACTTTGGGAAGGATGTTAGCTCACCACAATATTAGCAGAAAATGACAATAAAATTGAATTTTCCATCAAGATTCTATAGCATTGCAATGCC
>NW_017021611.1:0-209 GCF_001483705.2 Eufriesea mexicana | reverse complement strand
TCAATAAAATTGAATTTTCCAGCTGGATGCTATGGCAATGAATGGCTATTGCACGCCAGTAGATTCTGCCCTCCTTATTTACGCAATAAAGTTAGCTCACCAAGATATTAGTCAAAAAAGTGATCAAAATAGAATTTTACATCCAGATTCTACAGGACTGCAATGGCTATAGCTCACCAATAGAATCTATCCTCCTTATTTATGCAAGC
>NW_017021610.1:0-209 GCF_001483705.2 Eufriesea mexicana | reverse complement strand
TATGTATGGATGTATGTATGGATGTATGTATGGATGTATGTATGGATGTATGTATGGTTGTAGTGATGTATGTATGGTTGTAGGGATGTATAGATGGATGGATTTATGGATGCGTGGATGTATTAATGTACGGATGGGAGGATGTGTGGATGGATAGATGTATGGGTCGATGGGTGTATGGATGGGTACTTGTATGGATGGATGGATGT
>NW_017021609.1:0-209 GCF_001483705.2 Eufriesea mexicana | reverse complement strand
GTACAGCACAAAAGTCAAAGCAATCCTGCGCCAACCATTCCAAACGTAGCGTACACAAACGTATCATAGGCCAACCTAACGTGCCGAGACAACTATTACTACCCTTCGTAAAGCCGAGCAGGGCACAGCATAGTAATGTAGAGCGCAGAAATCATCCGAATAGCAGTGTATAGCACAAAAGCCAACATTGTCCTATCGTAGCCTATCCA
>NW_017021608.1:0-209 GCF_001483705.2 Eufriesea mexicana | reverse complement strand
AATCCTTTATAGATGAAGGTCCGAGGTTTGGGAAGGAATAGACTCTTCTTTATTAACAATGGCTGCTTTATTTCGACTCAGAGATGATACTCATTCGCTTGGTATCAATCACTCGCTATACTCTGAAGACTCTCCCTCAAAGTTCCCTCCTGCTCACAATACTCACAACCCTTTCAGAACTCTCTCTACACAACGCTCTTTTTACAAAT
>NW_017021607.1:0-209 GCF_001483705.2 Eufriesea mexicana | reverse complement strand
ATAAATACAAAATAAAAAATAGATTGAAAAGATAATATTAACTTATGAACCGGAATCGAACCTCGGTTCTTGAGGATAGTAATTCTCGACTATCATCATTAATCTACAACTCCAATTAAAAAATATAAGAAATAAAGCTGTAATACTAGTAGTAATAAAATTTTAATCGTAAATATCTCGAAAGCTATTGAGTAGTTGTCGCTATAATG
>NW_017021606.1:0-209 GCF_001483705.2 Eufriesea mexicana | reverse complement strand
CCCACACTAACGTTTCGATACCACAATTTCTGGCCTCCCCAGGGACAAGCGACGCATATTGGAAAGCAGTAGAGCTCATAAATCCACCGAAAATCAGTTTACAGCGCAAGAGTCGATTCTCTCCTGTCCTAACATAACCAAACATGGTATAAGCGAACGTAACATAACACCACCTAACCGACCTATACCACTATTGCTGACCTCCCCAG
>NW_017021605.1:0-209 GCF_001483705.2 Eufriesea mexicana | reverse complement strand
GCGCCAATATATTCTTTCTTCCTTATTTATGCAAGAAAGTTAACTCACCGCGATATTAGCCGATAATGTCAATAAAATTGGATTTACCAGCCATATTCTACAGCATTGCAATGGATATAGCACGCTGAAAGTATCTTTCCTCCTTACGTATGCCAGGAAGGTAGCTCACCACGGTATTAGTCGAAAATGTCAATAAATTTGAATTTTCG
>NW_017021604.1:0-209 GCF_001483705.2 Eufriesea mexicana | reverse complement strand
CCGCTACGGGGGCGATAAAATGGCCCCGATGCCGATTTCCACGTCGAGTAAACGACCTTTCAAAGATCCAGCATCGAATGCTTTAGGACGAGGGATCACAGTCCCCTAGCTAAGACCCTGGTCTTTTTCGATGTACCCCTCAAGAAGGGGTAATAAAAGCGTTTCGATTTGAATCGGGAGAAAATCTTCTCCGTTAATAAAACCGTAAC
>NW_017021603.1:0-209 GCF_001483705.2 Eufriesea mexicana | reverse complement strand
CATATAAGCTGCCAAAGCTTGGTGAGTAGATGGCCTAACGCCTTCAATCCAATGGCAAGTACACCCATCTACTTGCCAGATAATATGTCTATTTAAAATCTTAGACCTGTTATAGCTTGGTGAATAGTTCGCCTAGCGCCTTCAAGCCAGTGGCAAGTACAGCCATCTACTTGCCAGAGAATAGGTATATTCAAAGTCTATAATCTGTT
>NW_017021602.1:0-209 GCF_001483705.2 Eufriesea mexicana | reverse complement strand
TCGTGGTGAGCTCATTTTGTTGCATAAATAAGGGGGAAAGATACTATTGGCATGCTATAGCCGATGCTATACTATAGAATCTGACAGGAAAATTCAATTTTATTGCCTTTTTCGACTAACACCATGGTGAGCTAATTTTGTTGGACATACAAGGAGGAAAGATTCTATTGGCATGTTATAGCGATTGCAATACTATAGAATCTGACTGG
>NW_017021601.1:0-209 GCF_001483705.2 Eufriesea mexicana | reverse complement strand
AGATTTAAAAACTGAAAAAATCTCTTGTCTCCGATGTCTGAAAAGTGGGAAATACCGGTACACCCATTTGCATCTTTCGCGTCTGTCAATCGAAGCATGGAAAAAATTCCTGTCTCCAGATGAAAGTGCAATGGCGTCGTTCTGCATTCCGATAAAATTCGTGCACCGATTCCACTGATACGAACTAAAAATTAAAGGTTCCTGTCAAG
>NW_017021600.1:0-209 GCF_001483705.2 Eufriesea mexicana | reverse complement strand
TCTGGTATCTCGCTGGAAAATTCAATGTTACTTACATTTTTGACAAATATCGTAGTGAGCAACGTTTCTTGCATAAATAAAGAGGAAATATTCTATTGGCATGCTATAGCCTTTGAAATGCTATAGAATCTAGCTGGAAAGTTCAGTTTTATTGACATTTTTGACTAATGTCGTGGTGAGCTAACGTTCTTGCAATAACATGGAGGAAA
>NW_017021599.1:0-209 GCF_001483705.2 Eufriesea mexicana | reverse complement strand
TACAGTCATCTTCTTGCCAGAGAATAGGTCTATCAAAAATATATAATCCATTATAGCTTGGTGAATAGATCGCCTAACGCCTTCAATACAATGGCAAGTACACCAATCTACATGCCAGAGAAGACGTATATTCAAAATCTATATCCTGTTATATCTTGGTGAATAGATCGCCTAATGCCTTCAATGCAATGGCAAGAACAGCCATCTTC
>NW_017021598.1:0-209 GCF_001483705.2 Eufriesea mexicana | reverse complement strand
GCAAATGCAATGCAGTAGTATCTGGCTTGAAAATTCAAATTTATTGACATTTACGACTAATATTGTGGTGAGTTAACTTTCTTGCATAAATAAGAAGGATAGATTCTATTGGCGTGTTATTACCATTGAAACGCTATACAATCTTGCTGGAAAATTCAATTTTATTGACCTTTTCGCCTTATATCGTAGTGAGCTAACTTTATTCCATA
>NW_017021597.1:0-209 GCF_001483705.2 Eufriesea mexicana | reverse complement strand
GTACGTAACATAACTCAACCCAACGTGTCGGGACCACTATTGCTATTCTCCACAGAGCCAAGCGGAATATACTAGAGCACAGTAAAGCGCAGTAATCAACCGATAGACAGTGTGCACCACGTAAGTCGGAGTTATCCAAAACTAACCCAGACTAACGTAACCTAACCAAACGTAGCCTAAACAAATCTAACGTGCCGATACCACTATTA
>NW_017021596.1:0-209 GCF_001483705.2 Eufriesea mexicana | reverse complement strand
AAAGAAGTTGGAGTTCCATCAAGTTTCTCAATTGAATTATTCATTATTTATTAATAATTAGTTGTTATTTAGTCTATATTATCTTGCTCTATACGTATCACATTTCTTTCATTTATATAAAATCATTAGTTTTTATATAAAAATCCATTTAAAATATTTTTTGAAGAAATCATTCAATTTTGAATACTTTATTATCATTTATTGAAATA
>NW_017021595.1:0-209 GCF_001483705.2 Eufriesea mexicana | reverse complement strand
TCAATCCAGTGGCAAGTACAGCCATCTACTTGCCAGAGAATTGGTCTATGCAAAATCAATTACATGTTATAGCTTGGTGAATAGATAACATAACGCCCTCAATCCAATGGCAAGTACAGCAATCTACTTGCCAGAGATTAGGTCCATTCAAAATCTATAATCTGTTGTAGGTTGGAGAATAGGTCGCCTAACGCCTTCAATCGAATGGC
>NW_017021594.1:0-209 GCF_001483705.2 Eufriesea mexicana | reverse complement strand
ATCGTATCACACGTTCGCATATATCCATACCCCTTTTTCGTTTTGTTTGTGCTTTTTATTATCATATCGTTTGTTATCGTAACGAATTAATACACGAGAGATGGTGAATTTGAAAAAAAAAAGAAGCGAGTGAATTTGATAGAAAGAGAATGAGTTGAGAGGCAGTCACGCTTAGACGTTATACCTTGATCATACAAAGATACGTGAGC
>NW_017021593.1:0-209 GCF_001483705.2 Eufriesea mexicana | reverse complement strand
CGGCACGTTATGTCGAGATATGTTATGTTCGGTTAGGTCCTGTTAGGCTATGTTTGGTAGGGTAGTTTAAGCTTCTGTGGTCCTCTCTGTTACTCGGCGGAATTCTGCGCCACGCTGTGCACTATTATGTCCTGCCTGGCTCTGGACAGGCCAGTAATAGCGGTCGCGGCACGTCAGTGTAAGTTAGGACACGCTCGGTTATATTACGA
>NW_017021592.1:0-209 GCF_001483705.2 Eufriesea mexicana | reverse complement strand
TGCAATGGATATAGCACGCCAATTCGAATCCTTCCTCCTTATTTACGTAAGAAAGTTAGCTCAGCACGATAAGAGTCGAAAATGTCAATAAAATTGGATTTTCCTGGACGATTCTATATCTTTGCAATGCCTATAGCACGCCAATGGAATATTTCCTCCTTATTTATTCAAGAAAGATAAATCACCGCGATATTATTCAATAATGTCCA
>NW_017021591.1:0-209 GCF_001483705.2 Eufriesea mexicana | reverse complement strand
CTCTAGCATTCCAGTGGTTATAGCTTGCCAATATAACCTTTCCTCCATGTTTACGCAAGAATGATAGCTCACCACGATATTAGTCGAAGATGTCAATAAAATTGAATTTTCTGGCAAGATTCTACACCATTGCGATGGCTATAGCCCGCCAAATGGACCTATCCTCCATACTTATGACAGGAAGCTAGCTCACCAAGATATTAATCGAA
>NW_017021590.1:0-209 GCF_001483705.2 Eufriesea mexicana | reverse complement strand
TCAGGTCACAACAGGCCAGGTCAGGCCAGGCAAGGTCGGGGATGGTCAGGTCAGGTCAGGTCAAGTCAGCCCAGGTCATGTCAGGTCTGGCCAGGTCAGATGATGTCAGTCCAGGTCAGTTCAGGTCAGGCCAGGTCTGGCAAGGACAGGTCAAGTTAGATCAGGTCATGTCAGGCCAGGTCAGGCCAGATCATATATGATCATGTCAG
>NW_017021589.1:0-209 GCF_001483705.2 Eufriesea mexicana | reverse complement strand
GTTTTGCAATCAGGTGGGGATTGTTTTCGGGCGTTGTTATGGGTTGCTTGAAAGAAGTGGTTTGATTAATTTTTTAGGTTCATTGGGGACTTTCGCAAACTCCTTTTGCATTTAAAGCAATACTAATTTTGTGTCCCAGGATAATATGAGTTCGGGTGTTATTAAGAATTAGTTGGAAAAGGTGTTTTAAATGGAAATTTTCTAAAGTT
>NW_017021588.1:0-209 GCF_001483705.2 Eufriesea mexicana | reverse complement strand
TCGTCATCGGTAGGCGCGAGAAGCGAGCGCAGCGGCAACTGCCGCGAGGGTGTCCACGAGTGCACCGAAGGGAGCCGTCGGTAAGACGGGGCGCCGCTCCACGGGGATGAGCTCCGCCCGCGCACCTCCCGTGACCGCCCTGAACACCGGAACGATGCACGGTCACGATAAGGAAAAGAGCGGCGGTAAGCCGGGCCCCATTCTTAAGC
>NW_017021587.1:0-209 GCF_001483705.2 Eufriesea mexicana | reverse complement strand
ACATGCTATGGACATCAGCGCTCTGTGCTCCTATAATATGCCCTGGTTCGAGATGGGGAGGGCTGCAATATTTGCCTCGGCACGTTAGGTCTATTTAGGATACGTTTGGTTAGGTTGTGTTAGCATTGGTATGGTTTGGAAGGCCTCGGCTTATCCGCTTGCACCGTGATTCTATGGATTTCTGCGCTCCACCCCATCTAATATGATGT
>NW_017021586.1:0-209 GCF_001483705.2 Eufriesea mexicana | reverse complement strand
CAGTTTTGAACTATTCAGGCAGATTCTACTGCAATGAAAGTGCTATAGCAAACCGATATAATCATACCACCTTATTTACGCAGAAAGGTTTGCTCACCGCAATATTAGACGAAACTATCAATAGAATTGGACTTTTCAGGCAGATACTATTGCAATGCAATGGCTATAACAAACCGATAGTATCTTTCCACCTAATTTATGTAGAATAT
>NW_017021585.1:0-209 GCF_001483705.2 Eufriesea mexicana | reverse complement strand
TCGCCTAACGCCTTCAATCCAATGGCAAGTACCGCCACCTACTAGCCTGAGAATCGGTCTATTCAAAATCTATAATCTGCGATAGCTTTGTGAGTAGATCGCCAACCGCCTTCAATCCAGTGACAAGTACAGCCATCTACTTGCCGGAGAATAGGTCTATTCAAAATTTATAACCTGTTATAGCATTGTGAATCGGTGGCGTAACGCCT
>NW_017021584.1:0-209 GCF_001483705.2 Eufriesea mexicana | reverse complement strand
ATACCATTGGCGTGTTATAGCCATTACAATGCTATAGTATCTGCCTCCAAAATTCACCCTTATGGACATTTTCGAATAATATCGTGGTGATGTAACTTTCTTGCATAGATACGGAGGAAAAATTCTGTTGGCCAGCTATGGCCATATCAATTCTATAGTATCCGGATGGAAAAATCAGTTTTATTGACATTTTCGACTAATATCGTGGT
>NW_017021583.1:0-209 GCF_001483705.2 Eufriesea mexicana | reverse complement strand
GCCGCTGTTCGGTGGGTTTCTGCGCTCTAATGTGTTCTAATATGCTCTGCTTGGTTCTGGCGTAGCCAGTAATAGCGGTCTCGGCACGTTAGGTTGAGTATGGTTACGTCCGATTGTGTTGCGTTTGGCTAAGTTAGGACATGCTACTTCGACTTTCGTGCTGTACACTGCTCTTCCGCGGATCTATGCACTCTAATGTGCTCTAATAT
>NW_017021582.1:0-209 GCF_001483705.2 Eufriesea mexicana | reverse complement strand
CTGTTAGGTCAGGTCAGGTCTGGTTAGTTTAGTTTATCTTTGACTTTTGTGCTATACAACGCTGTTCAGCTGATTTTCGCGCTCTACGTTTTTCTACTATACTCTGCACGACTCTGGGCTGTCCAGTAATAGTTGTCTCGGCCCGATAGGTTTAGTTAGGTTACGTTTGGTTGCGTTACGTTATATTGCGTTAGGCTTGGATAGATACG
>NW_017021581.1:0-209 GCF_001483705.2 Eufriesea mexicana | reverse complement strand
TGGCATGCGATACCCGTTGCAATGCAATAGTATCTGACTGGAAAATTCAATATTACTGACACTCTCGACTAATATCGTGGTGAGCTAATTTTGTTGCATAAATAAGGTGGAAAGATACTATTGGAATGCTATAGCCATTGCAATGCTGTAGAATCTGATTGGAAAATTTAATTTCGTTGACATTTTCGACTAATATCGTGGTGAGCTAA
>NW_017021580.1:0-209 GCF_001483705.2 Eufriesea mexicana | reverse complement strand
GTCACCACGATATTAGTCGAAAATGTCAATACAATAGTATTTTCCAGCCAGACTCTATAGCATTGCAATGGCTATAGTCCGCAAATTGAGTCTTAACTCCTTATTTATGCATAAAAGTTAGCTCCCGACGATATTAGTCGAAAATATCAATATAATTGTATTTTCCAGACAGATTCTATAGCATTGCAATGGCTACAGCACGCCAGTAG
>NW_017021579.1:0-209 GCF_001483705.2 Eufriesea mexicana | reverse complement strand
GAATCTGGCTGGAAAGCTCAATTTTATTGACATTTTCGACTAATGTCGTGGTGAGCTAACGTTGTTGCAATAACATGGAGGAAAGATTCTATTGGCGAGCTACAACCGCTCGAATGCAACAGTATCAGGATGGAAAATTCAATTTTTTGACATTTTCGGCTAATATCGTGGTGAGCAAGCTTCCTTGCATAAGTATGGAGGAAAGATCC
>NW_017021578.1:0-209 GCF_001483705.2 Eufriesea mexicana | reverse complement strand
TAATCACAGTCAGACATGTCCTTTGTTCTTGGTATTTTCGATCGCATTAAATACGAAACACCCGAATAGTCATATTATAATTCGAACAACACCAAAACTGTGTGCAACCTCGGAAGTATAAAGTACCCACGTTACAGAGCACTGGAACAATATTTTCCTCTAAAAATAGACATGTTGAAATTTATTATTTACCGGAAATCATCCGCCCC
>NW_017021577.1:0-209 GCF_001483705.2 Eufriesea mexicana | reverse complement strand
GGCAGTTCAGGTCAGTTCAGGTCAGTTCTCTTCAGATCAGGTCATGTCATGTCAGATCAGGTTATGTCATGTCAGATCAGGTCAGGTCAGGTCAGGACAGGCGAGGTCGAGTCTGGTGAGGTCAGATCGGGTCAGTTCAGGTCGGCACAGGTCAGGCAATTTCAGGTCAGGTCAGGTCAGGTCAGATCCGTCAGGTCAGATCAGGTCAG
>NW_017021576.1:0-209 GCF_001483705.2 Eufriesea mexicana | reverse complement strand
TATCGTGGCGATGTAACTTTCTTGCATAAATACGGAGGAAAGATTCTATTGGCCAGCTGTGGCAATTGCAATACAATAGAATCTGTATCGAAAATTCAGTTTTATTAACATTTTCGACTAATACCGTCGCGAGCTAACTTTCTTGGATAAATAAGGAGGAAAGATAATATTGCCGCACTATAGCCATTACAATGCAATAGAACCTGCCT
>NW_017021575.1:0-209 GCF_001483705.2 Eufriesea mexicana | reverse complement strand
TCAGTCATGCTACGGTTGGCTAGGTTGTGTTGGCTTGTGTTAGGCTAGGATAGCTTTGACTTTGGTGCTATACGCTGCTATATGTTGAATTTCTGCGCTCTTCTGTGCCATAGTGGGTTCTGCTGGGCTCTGTGGAGTCCAGCAACATTGGTCGTAGCACGTTACGTTTAGTTAGGCTACGTTTGATTAGGTTAGGAGAGGATGACTTT
>NW_017021574.1:0-209 GCF_001483705.2 Eufriesea mexicana | reverse complement strand
GGTCTCTGCGCTCCACTATGCTCCAATATACTATGCTTGCCCCTGTGGCGGTCAGCGATTGTGATCTCGTCACGTTATGCTGAGTTATGATACGTTTGGTTTGTTTTGGCTTGGTCAGGCTAGGGCAGGATATCTTACACTTTTGCGCTACACAATGCTATTCGGTGGATTACTGCGTTCTACGTGGCTCTACTATATACGGTTTTGCC
>NW_017021573.1:0-209 GCF_001483705.2 Eufriesea mexicana | reverse complement strand
GCATCCTCAACAAATTTCATTTGCTCGTTCTAAGATATAGTTGTCGCAAGAAATACTTAGGCACACCTACGATTTCAATTTAATATTAAATAAACTTTCACTTTTACATATAATTAAAAAGATCTTTTATGACGTCTAAATTTTGCGACTGTAACTTACTTAGTTCATATACCTGATACTTAGGAGATATATTCATATAGATGATACCA
>NW_017021572.1:0-209 GCF_001483705.2 Eufriesea mexicana | reverse complement strand
TTTCTATCTTAATAAAAGTTAATATCGATTTTATTAAAGATGGTGAAATGTATTTAGCAACAAGAAGAAATTTGAAACCAATATTTTAAAAAAATTTAATGTCTTTGATATTATTTATGTAAATTACTACCCTTTTTACTATCTATACAAATTATTTTCTTTTCTCAAATCTGTCTAAAATTTTCAATTCATTTCAAATATATATACAA
>NW_017021571.1:0-209 GCF_001483705.2 Eufriesea mexicana | reverse complement strand
GAAGATTCCTGTGCCCTAAAACGCTCTAGCATTTTCTACTTGTCTCTGGGAAGGCCAGCAACAATGGTCGCGACACGTTAGCTTGAGTTATGTTTGGTTTGGTCTCGTTACGATTGGTTAGGTTAGGAGGGGATATCTTTGTCTTCAGTGCTGTAGTCTGTTATCAGGTGGATTTTTTCTCCCTATTGCGCTCTAACATATTCAGCTTT
>NW_017021570.1:0-209 GCF_001483705.2 Eufriesea mexicana | reverse complement strand
GTACTTGCCATTGAATTGGAGTCGTTAGACGATCTATTCACCAAGGAATAAAACGTTATAGACATTGAATAGACCTATTCCCTGGCAACTAGGTGGATGTACTTGCCATTGGATTGAAGGCGTTAGGCGATATATTCACCAGGCTGTAACAGACTATAGATTTTCAATCTACCTATTGTCTGGCAAGTAGATGGCCATACTTGCCATTG
>NW_017021569.1:0-209 GCF_001483705.2 Eufriesea mexicana | reverse complement strand
ATTCGGTGGATTTCTGCACTGTACTGTGCTCTAGTATCTCCTGCTTACCTCTTAGAATGGAAGCAATAGCGGTCTCGTCACGTTAGATTGAGTTATGCTATGTTCGCTTACGTTCTGTTGGGTGGGGTTTGGTTTTGTTAGCTTTGGCTTGTCTGATTCATACTGCGATTCTATGCATTTCTGCGCCCAACTCTCCACCAATGTTCTCT
>NW_017021568.1:0-209 GCF_001483705.2 Eufriesea mexicana | reverse complement strand
CTAGTGCACAGTAGAGCGCAGAGTGCCGTGGGATAGCTGTGTATAGCACAAGAGTCAAAGATATTCTCTCCTGACCTAACCACACGTAACGCAACCAGACGTGACCTATGTCAGCCTAACGTGACAAGACTTCTATTGCTGCAATGCACGGAGACATACAGAGCACATTAAAGGAGAGTATAGCGCAGAAATCGTTGGAACTGCAGTGT
>NW_017021567.1:0-209 GCF_001483705.2 Eufriesea mexicana | reverse complement strand
TGGGTAGATCGACTCGCCGGGTTTGACGGTGAATCTCGATGAAATCGAAACGCACGATCGGAGAGAACAATGACGCGACGTGGCGAATGGTCACTTTAATTTTCATTTACCGTCCCTATTTACATCCACGATTTGTTTATTTACATTCCGGATTTGCCTGTGTACCCACGATGTATATTGACAACCGCGCGCGAAACAACTAGAAACTA
>NW_017021566.1:0-209 GCF_001483705.2 Eufriesea mexicana | reverse complement strand
TTACCAAATTTATTTCTATAAATTTCTCGCTAACGTTAATGACAGACCATTTTATTTCGAAATGGTTAAGGGGTTGTAATGCAAAAACATAGTAACCAGTGGAAACGATGGAAAAGCTGTATAGATATTTATTAACACGTTAACTACCATGGTAGTCATCAGTGATCGGCGTTTGTCTCCTCAGTGGGGCCATGGTGGTCACCAGTGTC
>NW_017021565.1:0-209 GCF_001483705.2 Eufriesea mexicana | reverse complement strand
CCGCTCGGAGAGTCTCTCTTTCTCGCGCGTGGCAGCTCGAAATCGTTGTAGAATCTTCTTTGATAGCGAGTCATGTGGTATAGTCATATTGGGATATTGGTATATAGTCGTATTGGTATAGTAGCGAGTCAAATTGCTATATTGATATATAGTCACTTTGGTATAGTAGCGAGTCATATTGGTATATTGGTATATAGTCACTTTGGTAT
>NW_017021564.1:0-209 GCF_001483705.2 Eufriesea mexicana | reverse complement strand
CGAACGTCAACAGGATGCACGAGTAATTTCTCCTTTTCTCTCCTCTTCCTTCTCTCTCAGCCTACTTCCCTTCACTCCCCCCAGCCCCCCTTTCTTCTTTTTACACCGGTATTTCGCGATGGAAGTGTTGAAACGATGGAAGATAGCGATTGGAATCCGTTTAGGTCGCTTTGGCGCGGCTGGTTTTTGCCAGCTGATTCTATATAATT
>NW_017021563.1:0-209 GCF_001483705.2 Eufriesea mexicana | reverse complement strand
TGGATGTATGGACAGATGGATGGGTGGATGGATGGATGGCTGTATGAACGGTTGCGTGGCTAGACGGATGATTGGATCGGCGGACGGATGGATGGGTGTATGGATGGATGGACGGATGGATGGACGGCTTGTGTTATGGATGTACAGATGTATGGTTGGATGGTTGTGTGGACGTCTGAATGTATGGATGTATGGATGGATGGATGTAT
>NW_017021562.1:0-209 GCF_001483705.2 Eufriesea mexicana | reverse complement strand
TTGCAGCGTATGGCACAAAAGTCAGAGTCATCCTTTCCGAACCTATCCAAACGTAACACAAACGTACGCAACGAATTCGAACCTAACGTGCCTGGATCATTGCTGCAGGCCTTACAACCGCCAGGCAGAGCATATTAAAGGAGAGCAGAGCGCATAAGTCCAAAGAATGGCAGTGTAGGGCACAAATGTCATGCCTATCCTATCCCAAC
>NW_017021561.1:0-209 GCF_001483705.2 Eufriesea mexicana | reverse complement strand
GCCGGGAATAGTGCTCCCGGCACGATAGGTTTAGTTGCATTACGTTTGTTTTGGTTAGGTTTGGGTGAGTTAGGAAAGGATATGTTTGATTTTCGCTTTATGCACTGCAAATATATGGACCTCTTCGCCCTACTCTAATCTAATACGCTCTGCTTGTCGCTGGGGAGACCGGCAATAGTGCTCTAGGCACGTTAGATTCAGCTATGTTA
>NW_017021560.1:0-209 GCF_001483705.2 Eufriesea mexicana | reverse complement strand
TCTCCACTAATGTGTTCTGCTTGGCTCTGGGGAGGCCAGTAATAGTGGTCGCGGCACGTTAGGGGGAGTTACGCTATGTTTGGCTATGTAACGGTTGGTCAGGTTAGGAGGGATTAGCGATGACCTTAGTGTTATAGTCTGCAATAAGGTGGATCTCTACGCCCTACAGTGCCCTAATATTTTCGGCTTGGCTCTGGGAAGGCCAGCAA
>NW_017021559.1:0-209 GCF_001483705.2 Eufriesea mexicana | reverse complement strand
ATTCTTTCTTGCCTAAATAAGCAGGGTAGATTCTATCGGCGTGCTATAGACGTAGCAATGATACAGAATGTGGTTTGAGTATTCAATTTTATCGTCATTTTCGGCTAATATCGTGCTGAGTTAGCTTTCTCGCATAGATAAGGAGTAAAGATTATATATTATCGTGCTATAGGCTTTGCAATGCTATAGAATCTGGCTGGAATGTTCAA
>NW_017021558.1:0-209 GCF_001483705.2 Eufriesea mexicana | reverse complement strand
TACAATGGCCATTGCTTGCCAATAGAATATTTCCTCCTTATTTATGCAAGAAAGTCATCTCACCACGATATTTTTCGAAAATGTTAATAAAATTGAATTTTCCAGACAGATGCTATAGAATTGTAGTGGCTATAGCACGCCAAAAGAATTCTTTCCTCATTATTAATGCAAGAATGTTAGCTCGCCACAATATTTGTCGAAAATGTCAA
>NW_017021557.1:0-209 GCF_001483705.2 Eufriesea mexicana | reverse complement strand
CTGCTGTTCGGTGGATTTCTGGGCTCTACATTAGTCTACTACGCTCTGCTCGACCCTGAGGACATGAGCAAAGGTGGCAGTGGCACGTTAGGTTTAGTTATGTTACGATTGGTTAGGTCTGGTTAGTCTATATTTAAATAAGACATCATAGACTTTCGTGCTGTACACTGGTATTCGGTGTATTTCCGTGATCCACTGCGCTCTACTAC
>NW_017021556.1:0-209 GCF_001483705.2 Eufriesea mexicana | reverse complement strand
GTTGGCGATCAATTCACCAAGCTATAACAGATTATAGATTTTGAATAGACCGATTCTCAGGTTCGCAGAGGGCGGTACTTGCCATTGGATTGAAGGCGTTAGGCGATCTATACTCCTAGCTATTAGAGATTATAGATTTTGAATATACCTATTCTCTGGCAAGTCGATGTCTGTACATGCCATTGAATTGAAGGCGTTAAGCGGTCTAT